>NC_063209.1:0-109434 GCF_017589495.1 Alosa alosa
CCTGACCTTATGTGAAAATTACTTAAAATCTGAAAAGTACAAAAAAAATCAGACCAATTTTTTTTCACTTTTTTTGCCCTAGTTCATGCATTTCACATGTCTAGATGTGAAATAAAAATAATTTGGACAATAATTAACAGATTTAGAAATTTGTCAAAAATCTGTCTTTTTTCCTGACCCCTGACCTTATGTGAAAACTACAAAAATCTGAAAAGTACGAAAAAAATCAGACCAATTTTTTTTTTCACTTTTTTGCCATAGTTCAGGCATTTCACATGTCTAGATATGAAATAAAAAATAATTTCGACAATATATGAATGATTTTTAAATTTGTTAAAAAATCTGTCTTTTTTCCTGACCTTATGTGAAAACTACGAAAATCTGAAAAGTACAAAAAATAGGACATATTTTTTTTCACTTTTTTGCCATAGTTCAGGCATTTCACATGTCTAGATATGAAATAAAAAATAATTTCGACAATATATGACAGATTTTTAAATTTGTTAAAAAATCTGTCTTTTTTCCTGACCTTTTGTGAAAACTTCGAAAATCTGAAAAGTACGAAAAAAATCAAACCAATTTTTTTTCACTTTTTTGCCATAGTTCAGGCATTTCACATGTCTAGATATGAAATAAAAAATAATTTCGACAATATTTGACAGATTTTTAAATTTGTTAAAAAATCTGTCTTTTTTCCTGACCTTTTGTGAAAACTACGAAAATCTGAAAAGTACAAAAAACAGGACCAATTTTTTTTCACTTTTATTGCCTTAGTTCATGCATTTCACATGTCTAGATGTCAAATAAAAATAATTTGGACAATAATTGACAGATTTTGAAATTTGTCAAAAATCGGTCTTTTTTCCTGACCTTATGTGAAAACTACGAAAATCTGAAAAGTACAAAAAATAGGACCAATTTTTTTTCACTTTTTTTGCCCTAGTTCATGCATTTCACATGTCTAGATGTGAAATAAAAATAATTTGGACAATAATTAACAGATTTAGAAATTTGTCAAAAATCGGTCTTTTTTCCTGACCCCTGACCTTATGTGAAAATTACGAAAATCTGAAAAGTACGAAAAAAATCAGACCAATTTTTTTTCACTTTTTTTGCCCCAGTTCATGCATTTCACATGTCTAGATATAAAAAATAATTCGGACAATATATTACAGATTTTTAAATTTGTTAAAAAATCTGCCTCTCATCATGATCGCGAAAACTGAGAAAATCTGAAAAGTACGAAAAAAATCAGACCAATTTTTTTTCACTTTTTTTGCCCTAGTTCATGGATTTCACATGTCTAGATGTGAAATAAAAATAATTTGGACAATAATTGACAGATTTTGAAATTTGTCAAAAATCTGTCTTTTTTCCTGACCCCTGACCTTATGTGAAAACTACAAAAATCTGAAAAGTACGAAAAAGATCAGACCAATTTTTTTTTTCACTTTTTTGCCATAGTTCAGGCATTTCACATGTCTAGATATGAAATAAAAAATAATTTCGACAATATATGACAGATTTTTAAATTTGTTAAAAAATCTGTCTTTTTTCCTGACCTTATGTGAAAACTACGAAAATCTGAAAAGTACAAAAAATAGGACATATTTTTTTTCACTTTTTTGCCCTAGTTCATGCATTTTTAAATTTCTAGATGTGAAATAAAAATAATTTGGACAATAATTAACAGATTTTGAAATTTGTCAAAAATCTGTCTTTTTTCCTGACCTTATGTGAAAATTACGAAAATCTGAAAAGTACGAAACAAATCAGACCAATTTTTTTTCACTTTTTTGCCCTAGTTCATGCATTTCACATGTCTAGATGTGAAATAAAATAATTTGGACAATAATTGACAGATTTTGAAATTTGTCAAAAATCGGTCTTTTTTTCCTGACCTTATGTGAAAACTAATTTAAAATCTGAAAAGTACAAAAAAAATAGGACCAATTTTTTCACTTTTTTGCCCTAGTTCATGCATTTCACATGTCTAGATGTGAAATAAAAATAATTTGGACAATAATTAACAGATTTAGAAATTTGTCAAAAATCGGTCTTTTTTCCTGACCCCTGACCTTATGTGAAAATTACGAAAATCTGAAAAGTACGAAAAAAATCAGACCAATTTTTTTTCACTTTTTTTGCCCTAGTTCATGCATTTCACATGTCTAGATGTGAAATAAAAATAATTTGGACAATAATTAACAGATTTAGAAATTTGTCAAAAATCGGTCTTTTTTCCTGACCCCTGACCTTATGTGAAAATTACGAAAATCTGAAAAGTACGAAAAAAATCAGACCAATTTTTTTTCACTTTTTTGCCATAGTTCAGGCATTTCACATGTCTAGATATAAAAAATAATTTGGACTATATATTACAGATTTTTAAATTTGTTAAAAAATCTGCCTCTCATCATGATCGCGAAAACTGAGAAAATCTGAAAAGTACGAAAAAAATCAGACCAATTTTTTTTCACTTTTTTTGCCCTAGTTCATGGATTTCACATGTCTAGATGTGAAATAAAAATAATTTGGACAATAATTGACAGATTTTGAAATTTGTCAAAAATCGGTCTTTTTTCCTGACCTTATGTGAAAACTACGAAAATCTGAAAAGTACAAAAAATAGGACCAATTTTTTTTTTCACTTTTTTTGCCCTAGTTCATGCATTTCACATGTCTAGATATGAAATAAAAAACAATTTCGACAATATATAACAGATTTTAAATTTGTTAAAAAAATCTGTCTTTTTTCCTGACCTTATGTGAAAACTACTTAAAAATCTGAAAAGTACAAAAAAAATAGGACATATTTTTTTTTCTTTTTTTGCCCTAGTTCATGCATTTTTAAATGTCTAGATGTGAAATAAAAATAATTTGGACAATAATTAACAGATTTTGAAATTTGTCAAAAATCGGTCTTTTTTCCTGACCTTATGTGAAAATTACGAAAATCTGAAAAGTACGAAACAAATCAGACCAATTTTTTTTCACTTTTTTTGCCCTAGTTCATGCATTTCACATGTCTAGATGTGAAATAAAAATAATTTGGACAATAATTGACAGATTTTGAAATTTGTCAAAAATCGGTCTTTTTCCTGACCTTATGTGAAAACTACTTAAAATCTGAAAAGTACAAAAAAAATAGGACCAATTTTTTTTTCACTTTTTTTGCCCTAGTTCATGCATTTCACATGTCTAGATATGAAATAAAAAATAATTTCGACAATATATGACAGATTTTTAAATTTGTTAAAAAATCTGTCTTTTTTCCTGACCTTATGTGAAAACTACGAAAATCTGAAAAGTACAAAAAAAAGGACATATTTTTTTTCACTTTTTTTGCCATAGTTCAGGAATTTCACATGTCTAGATATAAAAAATAATTTGGACAATATATGACAGATTTTTAAATTAGTCAAAAATCGATCTTTTTTCCTGTCCCCTGACCTTATGTGAAAACTACGAAAATCTGAAAAGTACGAAAAAAATCAGACAATTTTTTTTCACTTTTTTGCCATAGTTCAGGCATTTCACATGTCTAGATATGAAATATAAAATAATTTGGACAATATATGACAGATTTTTAAATTTGTTAAAAAATCTGCCTCTCATCATGACAGCGAAAACTGAGAAAATCTGAAAAGTACGAAAAAAATCAGACCAATTTTTTTTCACTTTTTTTGCCCTAGTTCATGCATTTCACATGTCAAGATGTGAAATAAAAATAATTTGGACAATAATTGACAGATTTTGAAATTTGTCAAAAATTGGTCTTTTTTCCTGACCCCTGACCTTATGTGAAAACTATGAAAATCTGAAAAGTACGAAAAAAATCAGACCAATTTTTTTCACTTTTTTTTTGCCATAGTTTAGGAATTTCACATGTCTAGATATGAAATAAAAAATAATTTGGACAATATATGACAGATTATAAAAATTTGTCAAAAATTTGTCTTATTTCCTGACCCCGGACTTTATGTGAAAACTAAGAAAATCTGAAAAGTACGAAAAATTCAGATGAAATAAAAAATAATTTGGACGATAATTGACAGATTTTGAAATTTGTCAAAAATTTGTCTTTTTTCCTGACCTTTTGAAAACTAAGAAAATCTGAAAAGTACGAAAAAAATCTGAATAATATTTTTTTCCCTTTCTTTGCCCTAGTTCATGCATTTCACATGTCTAGATATGAAATAAAAAATAATTTGGACAATATCTGACAGATTTTTAAATTTGTCAAAAAATATTTTTCTTATCCTGACCGCCAAAACTAAGAAAAAAATCGGGCAAGTCTGAAAAAAAATCAGACCAATTTTTTTAAACTTTTTTTTTGCCATATTTCATGCATTTCACATGTCTAGATGTGAAATAAAAATCATTTGGACAATAATTGACAGATTTTTAAATTTGTCAAAAATCTGTCTTTTTTCCTGACCTTATGTGAAAACTAAGTAGATAGATAGATAGATAGATAGATAGATAGATAGATAGATAGATACTTTATTGATCCCCAGGGGAAATTCAAGAAAATCTGAAAGGTACGTAAAAAAATCGAACCAATTTTTTTTTTCACTTTTTTTGCCCTAGTTTATGCATTTCACATGTCTAGACGTGAAATAAATATCATTTGGACAATAATTGACAGATTTTGAAATTTGTCAAAAATCTGTCTTTTTTCCTGACCTTATGTGAAAACTAAGTAGATAGATAGATAGATAGATAGATAGATAGATAGATAGATAGATAGATAGATAGATAGATAGATAGATAGATAGATAAATAGATACTTTATTGATCCCCAGGGGAAATTCAAGAAAATCTGAAAGGTACGTAAAAAAATCGAACCAATTTTTTTTTCACTTTTTTTGCCCTAGTTTATGCATTTCACATGTCTAGACGTGAAATAAAATATAATTTGGACAATATCTGACAGATTTTGAAATTTGTCAAAAATCTGTCTTTTGTCCTGACCCCGGAACTTATGTGAAAACTAAAAAAATCTGAAAAGTGAGAAAAAAATTAAACCAAATTTTTTTTCACTTTTTTTTGCCCTAGTTCATGCATTTCACATGTTTAGACGTGAAATAAAAATAATTTGGACAATATCTGACAGATTTTTAAATTTGTTAAAAAATCTGTCTCTCATCCTGACCGCGAAAACCAAGAAAATCTGAAAAGGACGAAAAAAAAAATTCACTTTTTTTGCCATAGTTAAAGGAACCGTATGTAAGAAAAATATGTCAATTAATCATAAAATGGCCCTGATATGTCACTAGACATTAAGAAATCATGTTCATTTCAAATACTTATATCACTGACAACAGTAGTCCAGCCAGGATATTGTCATTTAAAAAGTGAAGTTGCAGCCCTCAACTGTTGTTGATGTTGTGTTTTGTCATGTCATGTTGTGTTTTGAACTGATGCCACCCTCCATCTATCTACTAATCAATGGTTAGTAGTGTTTCGCCATCCGCGTGTGCAACCTCGAGTCAGGGGGAGGGGGAGGGGATACACCGCTCTTCAGTATTTTGAAAGTGATTGCAGTACCAGTTTTGGCCACAATCTTACATATGGTTCCTTTAATGCTTTTCACATGTCTAGATGTGAAATAAAAATCATTTGGACAATAATTGATAGATTTTGAAATTTGTCAAAAATCTGTCTTTTCCTGACCCCGGACCTTATGTGAAAACTAAGAAAATCTGAAAAGTACGAAAAAATCAGATAAATTTTTTTCACTTTTTTTGCCATAGTTCATGCATTTCACATGTCTAGACGTGAAATAAAAAATAATTTGGACAATATCTGACAGATTTTGAAATTTGTCAAAAATATCTCTTTTTTCCTTACCACGGAACTTATGTGAAAACTAAAAAAATCTGAAAAGTGAGAAAAAAAATCAAACCAATTTTTTTTTACTTTAATTTTTAGGTTTGTGTTTAAGGTCATGTCTGTTTGTCTTTTTCTTCCTTTTTTCTAATGTCCATTATTTTTTGGAAAAATGTAATGCCCCATGGCCCTGGTCCTCTTCCCCAGTTCCTCTTCCTCCACCACGCCCTGGTTGTGCAGCCACCATTGGAAGCATTCTGGAAAGAATATATTGTGCATGAACAACATAAATAATAAGTCGGGTGATTTTACAACAAATCTCTACATTTATATCCACATTCACTCATTAAGTAGATACTTTTATCCAAAGTGACTTACAGAGAAGTAACATTTAAGTTACTGTGTGAAAAATAAGTATTGAATTTGTTGATTTGTTTTTCTTTTCAGTAAATACAGTTAAAGGTGTTATCGGCGATTGCAGGTAACGTCATTTCTGATGTTTGACGTTTGTCGATTTGTTTTTCTTTTCAGTAAATACAGTTAAAGGTTGTATCAGCGATTGCGGGTAACGTCACTTCTGACATTCAAACAAAACAGAGAGCTAGCTCGCTACTCCCTCCGCCTCCCTCCAGTGAAATTGAAACTTTCCTAAACGCGCATCTCATCAGTGATTGTTTGGAACACCATTTGTTTTGGTTTTGAGTGATTGGTAGCACCATTTGTTTTTCTGTATAGATCTCGGAGCCTAGGCTGCCTACAGAGACACGGTCAGCTAGCGGATCGTGAGGAAAGATTAGATAAATGTGATCATTTATGTCTGCAATCGCTGATACAACCTTTAAGTCCCAAATTATTCATACCCCTGGCAAATATTAAAATGTTGATTTTCTCTTAGCCAATGTTTGCTCTGACTGAAAATGGCACTGTCACATGCCAAAAGATTGAAAGACAAGGTGGTAGAATCATGGAATCAAAAAGAAAACTCCAGTGAGAGCTAAGAGGCTTGGTAGGTATTATAATAACCATTTTGAAATCTGTGATGGCAAATACAAATGTTTCCATTGATTATTTTGGACATGCCATTTTTCATAAAAAAGATGAAAACACTGCTTTTTTTGGATTCCATGTTTTTACCACATTATCTTACAACCTTTAGGCGTGTGGCAGTACTATTTTCAGTCAGAACAAACATATTAGTCAAGAGAAAATATTAATTATTATATATTAAAACAATATTTACCAAGGGTATGAATATTTTTTGGCTTAACTGTAACTCCAACGAAGCTATTCACATGTCATTACTAGATGTTTGTATGAACCCAAGAAATAATAACATTAAGTCCATACATCAAGTCATTTGATAAAAAGTGGACTTACACCGAACATTAGGCTATTTAACACGCTAATGAAAATAAACATCTATGTAGATTATTTTAAATAAAGAATCAAATGGCCTAAATGCTTTTTGTGAGGCTCATGAAATCTATTTGCCGCATTTCTGCACTGGTTTTAAGCTCTATGCAGTTGTTTTAAGGTGAAATGTCTTAAAATTAGCTAAATAAGCTACCGGTGCAGTGAGTGCATTCTCACTCATTACAAGATTGTTAAAGTGCATATGTTTACTATATATGGACAAAAATATGTCATGAGTCTACAAATAAGCATATTTTCTTGATTAAGATGATTAATCTTGGTTGGATTTAATTAGAGGTCTGAGCAGCGCAGCTATTGTTTTTGCTCTGATTATTCTTCCCTATTATTATTAGGGGTCCAAGTGGAAAAGCTGCAGGACTCCTATTGTTTTTGTTCTGATTACTAACCCTTTCATAACTTTTTATTTCTGCTGTGTCTGCAGCCATAACCGTAATACAGACACCAGATTTCAACATTATGTATCAATCAACTTTTGGGGTGTGGACTATAATGATTCTATTGCATATACAGTATCTTATATGGTAAAGGTCCAATCCTATTAGTATAAGTATATATACTCTTCTGATCCCGTGAGGGAAATTTGGTCTCTGCATTTATCCCAATCCGTGAATTAGTGAAACACACAGTGAAATGAAGCACACACTAATCCCGGCGCAGTGAGCTGCCTGCAACAACAGCGGCGCTCGGGGAGCAGTGAGGGGTTAGGTGCCTTGCTCAAGGGCACTACAGTCGTGCCTACTGGTCGGGGTCCGAACCGGCAACCCTCCGGTTACAAGTCCGAAGCGCCAGTACCAGTAGGCCACGGCTGCCCCTGACCTGATGATTGGTCATCAAATATCTAACCAAACTAACAACAGTTCAAGTTCAAGAGAACGCAACATATTACAACTGCTCACTGCTGCTCCTGCTCTGGAGCAAGGGAGGCAGTGTGGGCTACAAAGCAGAAAGCTAATCTTCCTATGTATCAAAACTGTAACTGTGTTAATTAATTCAGTTCATCGATCTCTTTTTGTACATCTTTTGTACTAATTCCAATACCAGTCAGACGAGAATATAATATTACAATAGTAGGCCCATCATAGTTATCATGGAAGATAGGGAAGAAAAGCACATTTAAAAAGTATATTGCTAAAATCTTCTGGCCCTGACCAAAAAATAAATGCATGCATTGTACATTTGTAGGTGTGAAATGAAGAAACAAAATCTGGGTGTTTTTTTTTTTTTTAAACATTTTTATAAATCGGCCTTTCCCCTGACCGTGGACAGTCATGAAAAAATAAGTAACTCAAAAAAGAAAATCACAACAGAAAATGTATTACTATAAGAAGACAAAAGACAAAGGAATAATACTGTATCTTATTATTTGTTCATGCAGAGCACACGTTATGTAGATATTACTGTTACTATTACATTTGGCCTTCTACATGCTGTGTAGTATGATGTGTGCCTATGCCTCTATGCAAGAAAAACCTATAATTCTAATTATCTCAGTGTTTGCTGTCCATCTCAGCTGTTGAATCAGCATTCAGCACTAACTGTTCTCCCATAGCATGTTAGTTGTGGTCCTCATCCTTTCCAACACCTCTACCTTTCTGTCTGGTGCTGCTTCAGCTGTCAGTAGCATTGGTTGAAGTCTGGTGATGTTGGAAACAAAGTAGCCTAATTTGGAAGCTTATTATACTCTACTGGTTGGACTGCTCAGTTTCTCCACATGTGTTTCAGTTTCAAACTATTAATTCTTTCTCCTTGGTACAAGCCCTTTTGAATCTTGAGACTTTTACATCGGGGTTGAGCAAACATTCCGTGTCGGAGTTCATAAAATTAATACATGAACAAAATTATTCATACCTCTGGAAAATATTGATATAATGTTGTATATGTCAAATGTGGTAGGAATAAAAAAAGAAGCGTTTTCATCTTTTTTTAAAACATTTTTATGAAAAATGGCATATTCATACCTTTTAAATAATCAGTGGAAACATCTTCATTTGCATTCATAGCTACCAAAATGGTTCCAGAATCTTATTATAGCCCTTTGTTTTAGTATTACTGTTTACTTTAAGAAGGTCACCAGAGGGTTAATTTCACAAAGGCATAATTAAGACATCCAAGATAAGTGATAAAGCGAGGTTTGACATAGCATTGTCTAGTCATCCTTGCTCAACTCGTTTCACTAATGCCAGTCCAGGATGAGTAGGAGCGACTATGTCAAGCCAGGTGTAAGTACTTCAGTATAGTATATATACTCGTTTGATCCCGTGAGGGAAATTTGGTCTCTGCATTTATCCCAATCCATGAATTAGTGAAACACATTCAGCACACAGTAAACACAAAGTGAGGTGAAGCACACACTAATCCCGACGCAGTGAGCTGCCTGCTACAGGGGAGCAGTGAGACGTTAGGTGCCTTGCTCAAGGGCACTTCAGCCGGTCAGGGTTCGAATTGGCAACCCTCCGGTTACAAGTCCGAAGCGCTAACCATCGCATTGGGCTGCCCCCAAATTCAGGATGTGTGCGCGTTCTCGTTTCTGCTCCAAAGAGCCCACGGTTGGAATTTAAAAAATGCAGAAAATAGCATCATTCACACAAAGTGAACAACCGCTTTTGATAGCCTAACAATGAAGTAAAGTTTTACTTTTTTGAATGGAGAAACACGGCTATTTATGTAAAACAGCGAGAGTAGGGGTGGTGGTCCAACTGAATGCAAATCTACGTATGCACCCATGTGTGAGTGCTTCCTTATCGCGACACGCGACATCATTAAAGGAACCGTATGTAAGAAATGTATTTCAATTAATCATAAAATGGCCCTGATATGTCACTAGTAAGAAATCATGTTAATTTCAAATACTTCCGGCCAGGATGTCATATTGTGTTTTGGCCTGATGCGCCACCCTTCACCTATCTATCACGAGGTTTAAACGGCCCTCCGCTTCGCGTCGTGGCCGTTTTACAACCTCGACCGTGCATTAACTTCTGTGAACAGACCACCGTGTCGTCCATTATCCCTTACTTATTTTTATAACTGAATTTATGAACATTCCAGACACAGTGATGACCTCATAAGAGGGAGTCCAGCAAAGTTGAGCATAGGGGAGAATGGGTTTTAACTGCATTTTCTTTTACACTGATAAGGCCAAAAATGTCCTCTATGAAATACCAGTGGTTCATAAGCATGAGCCTGACGGGCAGGGACAAAGTAAAGACAAATAGGCTACAAAATTTAGGTAAATCATGGCCATCAAATCATCAGTGAGAAATTGATTAGGGGTGTGAGTAGGATCGGATCACTATTAGTAAGTAGAATCAGTAAGCAAATTAATAGTCTGTCTATAGCTAACATTAGTTGATAAGCAGATGTATATATAAAGAGCAAATGTGTAGTAGCACTAATACGCTGATGGTTTTATAGTCAGGTCTCCAAAGAAAAGGATATACAGTGGGGAGAATAAGTAATTGAACCCATGCTAAAGTTGACTAAAAAGAGGAATATAAAACAATCTGTTAGAAATTGATCTTAATGCCTAAATAAAAAAAAAATAGTAAAAATCCAACCTTTAAGAACACCAATTTTAGTGAATGAAGAATGTATCGTAAATAAATAAATAAATGTTCTTCCTTAAAATACAGGGGTAATAAGTATTTGGCTCCTATGTTAAATTCCCATAGAGGCAGGCAGATTTTTTATTTTTAAAGGCCACTTATTTCATGGATCCAGGATACTATGCATCCTGATGAAGTCCCCTTGGCCTTTGGAATTAAAATAGCCCCACATCACCACATACCCTTCACCATACCTAGAGATTTGCATGGTGTATTTTTCAGTTAGCCTATTAGCTGGTTCGATTTGCATTGAACTCAATGAACATCAAACCAGCTAATAGATTTAACAGGATGCATAGTTTCCTGGATCCATAAAATAATTGGCCTTTCAAAATAAAAAAATCTGCCTGCCTCTATAGGAATTTAACAAAGGGGTTGAATACTTATTACCCCTGTATTTTAAGGAAGAACATTTATTTATTTACAATACATTCTTCATTCACTAAAATTGGTGTTCGGTTTGGATTTTTAATCATTTTTTTGAATTAAGGCATTAAGATAAATTTCTAACAGATTATTTTATATTCCTCTTTTTAGTCAACTTTAGCATGGGTTCACATACTTATTCTCCCCACTGTATGCCCATGGTTGGCTGAACACAGACTAATGAGTTGCTTACTGATTCTACTTAGTTTAGGCTATATAATGGCCTATATGTGATGGCAAGTGACACAACTGGCATTTTCAAGCATTGCTACTTACCCACATCCACTTCATCACATTTTAAGATCAATAA
This sequence comes from Alosa alosa, assembly GCF_017589495.1. NCBI lineage: Eukaryota > Metazoa > Chordata > Actinopteri > Clupeiformes > Clupeidae > Alosa > Alosa alosa. The sequence goes on from NC_063209.1 coordinate 11,608, forward strand.
TGGTTGCCAGTAAAGAAAAAAATTATCAGGATATTTTTATGTCAGGCAGGTAGTAGACTCTAGCATGACATACTGGAATGAAGTCATATTTTTGACCTCATCAGTTTAAAAAAACCTACTGTATGATCCCTTATCCCATGTGTTTTAATTGACCAACTTTGCTGGACTCCCTCTTATGAGGTCATCATTGTGTCTGGAATGTTTCCTGGAATGTTCATAAATTCAGTTATAAAAATAACTGTAAATATTGTTCTGTTGTATTTAAAGTTGATTTTTCAAGAAAAAAATCACTACTTAAGCAATATAGCACGAGTGAGAGTGGGGTTGGTCATGGATATTCCCACGGGTGTTGTTCGGCCGTAGCCACGAGGCCGGAGGCTGAGTGGCGCAGGCAACAACAGCCGTGGGAATATCCATGACCAATCCCACGATCACGAGTGCTATATTGCTTTTACAAGGATACAAGGATACAAGGAAGTTTATTGTCACATGCATATAGTTACTGGAAGTAAGAAATGCAGTGAAATTATGTCTGGTGTCAGCCTATTTGTGCATTAATGGGGGGGGGAAAAGTGCAGTAGAAGAGGGGTTTAGTAGATTAAGTGGCAAGGGCTGCATAAAAAAGTGGGGGGAGGATTGTGATTGGGTGGGGGCACCAACAAGGAGCACCCAAGAGCAACAGGGGCAAGGAAAAAACCCTTACCAAGGAAGAAACCTTGGGCAGATCCACGGCTCAAGGGGCTAACCCAACTGCCAGGGTCTTGGTGTGTGTGTTGGGGGATGACAGGGGAGATGGGATAGTGTGCTGTGTATGTGGGGAGAGGGCAGTGTGCAATATGTGTGTTGGAGAAGCTTCCTCATGAGACAATGTGCTGTGTATTGGGGGCAGTGTGCTGTAAGTATGTTGGGGATGTGTGTTGGAGAAGCTTCCTGATGAAATAATGTGCTGTGTATGTAGGGGGGGGGGGACTTACTATTGCAAGCAGAGTACTGTATGTAATGTATGTGAGTGATGACAGTGAAGATGTGTGTGTGGGGGAGGGGAGTGGAGCAGTGACTGTGTGTGTGTGTGTGTGTAGTGTGTAGGTGGGGGCAGTGTGCTGTAAGTATGTAGAGGATGTGTGTTGGAGAAGATCCTGAAGACAATGTGCTGTGAATGTGGGGGGGGGGGGGGGCAGTGTGCAGCAAGTATGTAGAGGAGGCTTACTGTAGCAAGCAGTGTGCTGTATGTATGTGAAGTGATGACAGTGATGATGTAAGTGTGTGTGTTGGGGGTCAGGGACTTACTATTGCAAGCAGAGTACTGTATGTAATGTATGTGAGTGATGACAGTGAAGATGTGTGTGTGGGCGGGAGTGGAGCAGTGACTGTGTGTGTATGTGTGTAGTGTGTGTGTGTGGGTAGGTGGGGGCAGTGTGCTGTAAGTGTGTAGAGGATGTGTGTTGGAGAAGATCCTGAAGACAATGTGCTGTGTATGTGGGGCAGTGTGCAGCAAGTATGTAGAGGAGTGCTGTATGTATGTGAAGTGATGACAGTGATGATGTAAGTGTGTGTGTTGGGGGATGGGGGTGGGGTGGGGGGGGGTTGGGTGGGCAGAAAGGCTAGGCAATCAAGGACATGGGTAGATGGAGGAGAAATCAAAAATAATAAATAAAAAGTGTGCAAAAGTTGGAGAAAGTCAGATATGTGTGTGTGTGTGTGTGTGTGTTTGGCGTGTGATGAAATAAGAAAATAAATAAAAGGTCTGTAGCATAGGGAGAGGGATGTAAAAGTGCTAAAAGTCTTGTAGGTGTGTGTGGGTGTGTGTGTGTGTGTGGGGGGGGGGGGGTCATGAGTGCTGAGGAGTGAATGAGTGCAAAGTCAGTATAGTGTGAGTTCAGAGTTGGGAAATGTTTGAGAGTGCTGAGGAGTGAATGTGTGCAAAGTCAGTATAGTGTGAGTTCAGAGTTCGGATGGCCTGGGGATAAAACTTCTCCTGAGTCTCTCAGTTCTGGCTTTGTGACTACATAAGCGTCTTCTTGATTTCAGCGGTAGGAATAATCCATTGTTAGGATGAGAAGAGTCCTTCAGAATCTTTTGGGCTCTTAGGAGTACTCTTCTGGAATAGATATCTTGTAGAGCAGGGAGTTGAGTTCTTCTAGTACGTTCAGCTGAGCGCACTACTCTCTGCAGAGTACTACAATCTCTAACTGTGGAGTTCCCATACCAGGTGATGATGCTACCAGTTAGAACACTCTCAACCGCTGAAGTGTAGAAGGCCTTCATGATGATTTCATGAATGATTGAATGATTTTATGATGATTGATATGAATGATTGAATGATTTTATCCAACAATTCTACCACAAACTAAATAATCTGAAAACAACAGAAAAAACCCATTATTGTTTAAAAATGTTAATTTCGACATCGTTCTTACGCATCAAAAAATAGTTCCCTTTTCAATAGACAGCGTCTTGGTTGCTAGGTAACCAACATTCCAGACCCCTCCTTACGGGTCTTTGTGGTTTACGTGTCTTCTTGAAAGAAATGTTGAAATCACATTCATATCTAGGTTTGCTGCATGCATGTTACAAGGACACTGGGCCATGTCATGTAAGGGACATGGTACTGCAAAAAAAACGTAAACATAGTCTACATTGCAGAACCACTCAACTTTATTAATGTATAGTGAATAAATGTTACACTACTGTGCACAGCCTGACGTGACGATGCTAGCACGTTAGCAGCGGTTAGCTAATTATGCTAACGTTAGTTATCTACAAGTCTCCTCCAAGTGACAATCATATTATACACAATGCTGGCAATGCTGAGAACAATTAGCATCCTCGTTTATCTTACTTACATTGAGTTGACTGTGTGGCTTAATCCACAGATGTGGTGAAGCACTGTTTCGTTATGGTTTGCTAAGGAGTAACCCATTGCTTGAAATAGTGGAGACAGAGAGGGTTAAAGCGGAGCTAGTAATCAAGGATCTTTGGTGGAGAGCTGGGTGTCAAATCTTCGCATTGTATCGCGGAGTGATTTATTATTAGCTGTGCTGAGTCTGAGTTGAAATGTCCAGGGATATTCCAACTCATGGAACGTCTCTCGGCCAATCAGAAACAAATAAATAGTTCCATAGAACCCAATTGTTGTATAATCACTACTATCTTGCTTCATGTCCCTTTATTTGTCAAAAATGTTTTTTAACCTGACCTACGCACTTTAATAATTATAAGGCTATCACAATTAAAATAATAACCATATGGTAATAAGTAGACAATCTGTTTTGATTTGCAAGCAAATACATATAGCAAAAAATATATAAATAAAATAAAACTCCTTAAAAATGCACACAGAGGTCTGATTTGAATCACAGCTAGCTGAACCATTACCACTAGACAACACAATTACCATTAGAATTAACTTAGCTTGGCTGTTAGCCTCGTCGGGACCAGGCTAGGTGCAGAGAATAAATCCCCATGGTAACTTATGTGCCATCTCTTTTGTGAAACCGGGTCAAGGCTAAATTCATCCAGGATAACCAAAAAATCCCAGCTTAATCCCTTATCTAGGTTTTTTGAAATACCCCTCATGTCCACCTGGTTGAAAAACATCCCAAAAGCCAGTCTTCCAGTCGTTGTGTTCCTTAAATGTCTGTATATAAATTCATATAATCACAACAAATACTAAGAACATACTAAGGCAAAGGCACATCAATGGGGCCTAAGCATTTGTTAGCCATTTGATAGCAAAGCCTAGTCTAGAAATCTAGACGCACCCTAGCGGCCGCAAATGTAATTTGCTGCCAGGGTAGTCTAGCAACTCTCCGTTGGCTTGCAATCTGGAAAAATTGAACTTTTAGGCCAATCACATAAGGCCAATCACATTGTGTTAAGAGTTGGGCTTAACATAATGATTGATGGCAGAGTTGCAACGGTTCGGCGTGAATTCCCTGCTACTTGAAAGCAAAAAAGATGGATGTTGCTGTTGGCGAACAGCATGACACGAGTTAAGATTTTTTAAGTTGCCAAAAGTTTGAACTAGCCAACTAGCTCCGCTGGTGAGAAAACGCATGGGACTCACGAGTTGTAGCGCTATCCTATTGCATGCAGAGGGAATTTGTAAAACAACCAATTATCCCGCCCCTCCTACGGAGTACTGCGAATGGTGAGTAACCAGACCCTACATCTTGATGTGGGTCTGGCTCGTCAGGCTAAGCAAAGCCTATATACAACTTGCTGCGTTAAAAATGATCATTGTTATTATTATTTTCTTCTCTATTATTGTGTTAAAAGTTCCAAATGTAAAGCACTTTGAGCTCCATTCTGTGTATGAAAGGTGCTATACAAATAAAGCTTATTATTATTATTTTTGTTCATAACAGCAGAACAAATGCTACAGATTATTCTTTGCAAAACTATTGGGCCAATTGCTGCGCTTTAGAACCGTAGCGACTCCTTAAAACGGATGTTTTGGAGTTTATCACGCAACTGAGCACTAAGCTGAATGTGTTTGCTGTGTAACTAGTCTCAAAGGATCAGCTAGTTAGGGTTTTCACACCGACAACCTTTACTGTTTTAATCAAACTCGAGTATGTTTGAGCCCTTGTTTTTCAGTTTGTTTTTGTTGGTCGGAATGCAACAACCGCACTTAGGTGTGCACCAAATTGACCAGTCCAAGACCTCTAAAAAGAGGTGGTCTCAGTCCGCACCGAACTCTGGTAGGTCCAACTGGTGAGAAAGCAATGGACAGGTCCAACGAACAGGTGCAACAGTCTGCTTGTGATGGATTATGGGAGATAAGATCACTGAATTGTGCGTAAAATGAGGTACTTTTGTTTTCCTGTTTGTTTCTTAAATATGAAATTGTTCCTATATAAGGTGAACTGTGGACAAACATTGGTGCGTGAGGAATAATGTTAAATAATATTTAATAGATCTAAGGTCGGCTGGGTAGATGGCAACTCAGCCGACCTTGTGTCCATGTGTGGGCCTACATAACAATGTTAGCATTTAATTCCCACATTCAAATAAATTTAGAAAATGAATAGCATACAAGCTTGCCAATTGTGCAGAGGGGATATTGGTGTATTTCTTGGGTAAAACTGCACTGATCTTTCCTTAACATTCATCTGTGTCGAGACTAAGCTAATACGGACATACAGGGGCATACATATAAGACGACCCCCCTTTTCAAGACTAATATTTGAAATAAAATAAAATAAAATAAAATAAAATAGAAGCAGCTTTTAGACCAAATCTTGTTTTATATAGAAAATTACTTTTTTTTAAATGCTAGTGATAACACTTTGGATGAATTAATTTATAGGCTGTTTTGCAAAATGAGATCAATTTCCTTCATCTTTTGGGATGAATTTGTCAAATTCAAATTAGATAAATAACTTGTAATATATATATAAATATGCGAAAATGACTCAGTATTTTTACAATGCCATAAAAGTGCAAAAGATAAACTGTGCTAGACTACCAATTATGAAAGTTAACGAAATTGAAATTAAATTGAAAGAAAAGAACCATTGCCTTCAATAACTTTTAACAACTGCCTTAACTATACTAACTGTACACTGGCAGATGTTGACATGTCAAAAAACATTCTGATCCAGGGGGTGTGAGCGAGTTTTCCTTAATCACATAAGCTACTGCTGAAAAGACATTAGCTTCTCCTCAAAGTCTGAGGAAAAGCGCTGGACAAGACTTCTGCAACAGTAGTTTTGAAGTCGGTGGGTGTGTTAAAATTACCATCATAGCTCTTTCTCAATTGTTTGTTAACCTACTTTTGAACCATTTTGTTCGAGATGATCTCTTGGTTTCTCCATCATCCAGGCCTTTTCCACTGTTGTGAAGGATGGCTCACTTAATTCAAAACACTTGTTACAAAATATCGATATGGCGCCATCTATTTAAAAAAAAAAAAACCTGTTTTATATAAACCTGGATAAAATTGGTAAAAAATTTGGATTACTAACAAATCTTATGCAATAGAAGTGAATACTGATCTACATTTATTACATAGAAGTGATTAACATTACATTTTCATATATTATGTGTATGCTTTTCTATACATTCGATACTGTGCATCAACTTTGCTTTGTCTGTCATTTGCTCTCTCCATGTCACGACTTTTCTAATAAAGGCATTCTGTCACGAGTTAAAGTTATTCTGCCTGAGGCAGTAATAGGAATATCCTGACAGGGAGCATACTATGGCAAGAAAATGCTGAAGAATGTATATGTATTGTATTGATCTTATTTACTTGGAGTAGCCACATGACTTGCTTATGGCGTATGGATCACATGCTATGTCGAAGAAGTGTCCATTGTTATTGTTGCGCATGTATGAGGAGTTTTGGAAAAGACCATTGTACCCATGTGATTTGTATTACCACGATGTAACTAACATGTATAAGATGGGGCATTTCCCTAGAGAACTTGAGTAGTGTTACTGGAACGTGCTAGTGACCTGCTCTCGGTATCGTGAAAAAAAAGTGATTTCTCACACCTGAGTGTGCCTGGAGATTTTTGACAACAAAACCAACACAGTAGCAGATTAAACCAGAGGTGCTTATGACACAGCAATGGGGAGTATGAAGTCACGTGACGGGTACAACTTCCGGTGAGGCACATGGGCGGATTATGAACTTTCGGGCCCCTGGGCCCAGATGTATTAAGGGCCCCCCACTAATTGTCGTATATGTGGGAGGGGGGGTTTGGGGGTCCTCCCCCAGAAATTTTTTAATTTGTTTGATGTGATTTCCTGTATTCTGGTGCATTTTGGGGATGGCCAATACTAAATTCAATCAGATTCATAGCCTACATCCTGATTTGTTGATATTGAGGCAATGATTCCATGCAAAGGCTTGGGCTTCAGGGCCCCCTGAACCCTTGGGCCCCTGGGTCTGGGCCCGGTAGGCCCGTGCAGTAATCCATCCCTGGTGAGGCAACAGAAGTAGTATACCTATGGTATTTTGTGTGCTAATTAGCGAATAGCCCAAGTATTTTTCGGATTATTATTTACTGTGTAAAACTTGTGGATACAGGTTGAAAGAGAGCCACCGTTGTGTTATGACAGATCCTGGCTTTAGGCACAATTTATGTCGCTAACCCCATAATCTCACTTCGCAGTGTACCCCTCAGACTCTGCATCTTGTTATGGTGATAGAGGGAGCTGCAAATATAGAGCATATATCCATAAAATAGTGAACAAAATGAATAGTGAACAATAATAATGAATAAAACATGTGTTGTGTAAAAGAGTTTAAATGAATTTTGTTTGTTATTGTGACATCAAAAGTAGTTTATCAGTCCCTCCAGGATTTTGCGGGCCTTTTTTGAGATTGTTGCGGCCTAATATGCTGATTTCTTGGCACATTTTCTAAAAAATTGTGATGGAAGTGAAAATTGCAAATTAATGTCATTGTTTTCAGCTACGAGTGGAAATAACTTTTTGCCTAGTGCATTAGAATATGTGGATGCAATTTGGGATGTTTTGTGTCATTAGTTAAAATAAATGTAACTCGGATGAAATCTTTCTTGGGTCATAGAAGAGATAAGTGTCTTGCAATGTAATCAATTTCTATGTTTTTGGTAAGGACAAGTTACACAAACTACAAATAAACTTGACATGAGCTAACAAGGACATCTCTAGATGAAACATTTGCTAATGGGTTGCATAGCCTACTCAAATGTCAGTAAACCAAGAAGATCTACAGGAATTTATTTTCATAGCATACTGTAAGTAGGTTAGCAACACCAGGTTGAGAGATGCAAGTAATGGTGGCCTTACATTGTACGATTTTGGTCTGTTTTCACAGTCGGCGACTAAATTTCCAAAGTCGGACAGAAATCATGGGAGTTGTACTGGAATCGCCCCCGGCAACTAGATCGTTAAGTGTAAGGTGCCAATCTTAGCGGTTTTAAGTCAGTCGAGTCAGTCCTTTTCTAGTTTTGCCGTTACGACAATATCAAACATGTTTGATATTATCGCAAGTCTTTCTAGTCGTGGCTCATGCAAATAGTGACGTGAACTATAAAAACCAATAGTGACCTCCTCTCTCCAACACCAAACAGGAAGGGGCAAAGTAGGCGACAGCTGTAGCCTATATGATTATTTGTTATTCTTATAATATTTGTAATTTCTTATACATATTTAGTCGGCTCTTCCACGTGACAGAACATCTCTATCGGTTAGGGATGTCACGCATGAAACAATGCTGCAGAAACACGAAAACACGACTGAGTTTAGTAGGCTATCACTTCCTGTTTATCTATTGCACGATGGGTAATAATTTAAAGGAATCTAGTTGCAGTCTTGTAAATAGTGACCCTGCAAGATCCCTAGTCCTTACAAAATCATAGTCTGTGACTTAAAACTCTACTACTTTTCTTTAGATGTGAGAGGGTCTGAGACTGTAGTCTTTCAAAAATCTTTTCCAAATCTTTGCAAATCTTTCCAAAGTCTGTCAGTGTAAGGAGGGCTTAAGCAGATCATTAACGCTAGGCTTCTATTTGTTGACATCAAAACTATAGAGAAACAAACAAGTTATAGGGCGGTCTCTGGTGTCTGTGTGTGGCATCTGGCTCAATATTCTGTGCGAGGGACCGTTGTGGAGGGTGAAATTTCATGGGGAAACTACAATGATGGGTCAAATTGACAGAAAAGTTGCGGTGTTTGGACAAAATTGCAAGGTCGCCCGTATGTTTTGGCCTCCATGTTTAGAATGCATTAGCCAAAGAGGGACATACCGAAAATTCTAGCTCCGCCATTTTTTATGGAGACTATTTTAACTAAGTTCAAGTCAAGTCACATTTATTTATATAGCGCATTTTTGTGCAACCCAAGTGCAACCCAATGTTCCTAAAAAAGTGTAAGCTTTGGCTATGTAGTGAAATGTTTGTGAACAAGATGGGAGGAGATGAACGCGCTGACAGCATTAATGATAGCACTGAATAAAATTTTACACTGCTCTCAGATACAGCAAAACAAATCTTTAGCGCCACACTCAAGCCAACAAAATGTAAATGTGATACCACAGTAACATACACAAATTATCTTATATATCATGTTTTGAAAAATGATATGCCAAAAAATAATCTAGGTACCAGAAAAATCTAACTTAAAATCTACACATTTCTATCCAGGAATAGAGACAGAAAATACAAAAACAATAATCAGTTTACCCTTATTATTAGTATACCTTAATTATAAAGCAGCTTGACATCTGTTAAAATATAAAGTTGCTCCATCTATCGAACAACCTATTATTTTATAATTCTTCACTCTCGTACAGTGGAGCTGTATGATGTGTGGAGTTTTCAGGGCCCAATGCAGATAACTGGTTGACAATGGGGTGCATTTTCACTGGCTTGACGTGAGCTGGAACCTTGTTCAAGTGAGCTGTGGAAGGGTAGAGAAAATGCTTAGAATATTAATTCATAACAGAGCTAATATAGCATTAATATATCGTGACCCTAATTTAAAATGGTACATAGTGGCTTCATTTTCTACTCATGATATTCAGTTCTTTTTTATACATTTTAATACAGTTCTTCATGATATGCATTTAATACATATGAAAATAAACGTGAAATTGAATTTCACAAGATACACAAGCGAAAGGAAGAAAATGTATTGGCATGTGATTAGTACTGATCATAAGCCTGATCACTTAATATGAACTGTACCTGTATTCATTTGCAGCTTGCACTTATATCGACTTGTGTGCCCTATTCAAACCCCATATATTTTTGCTTGTACTTTGCAAAGTCTACTTGTTTCTCAGTCAAGACAGACCACTGTTATTTTGTGGCTGAATGTTTGACCGTGTTCTTGTGGTTTTCTGACTTTTGCAATCAAACTTCTAAGTTACTTTGCACCTGTTTTCAGCCATCCTTGAATTCCTGACAGTATTTTTTTTTAGTTTGCTGGTTTGTATTTGTACTTGGAAAAGCAATAAACAAACACACAGGATGCTAATATGTGGTATATGTCTAGGGCACAACAGGAAAAAATAATTCAAGAAATGATTATTATTCACACATTGTTATATGAAAATAATGACACACAGAACCCCCACCCACCCATACATATAATGTGCATGACATGAGCTGTCTGCAGATATTTACCATACAAAAAAGAAAAAAACAAAACAAAAAGTAAAAGAGAAAGAGAAAAAAAGACAATTAAAATAATTATAATAATACAATCAAAAACAAAACACAGCAAAAAAAAAAAAAAAAAAAAAAACACATACAAAGCCTGCATTCTACAAAGAAATGTAACTACAGTCTGTTTATTTAATTAAACAGTGTGTATCCAGCCCTAGTGTTAACAGAGGGAAGGCTCAAATTGTCTATGTAATTAGAAAGACAACTCCATGTTTTATAGAACCTGTGGGTAGAGCCCTTGATGGTGTGTACTATTTTTTCTAACTGCATAAAAGAAAGGATATCTTTAATCAAGGAACTGAATGAGGGGGCATTTGAAGACTTCCACCTCAGCAAGATTAAATGTCTTGCTACAAGTGTGATAAATGCAACAAAACAAAGTCAGCCGTATATGAAGAGAGGGGAAAAACTGGCTTAATTTGACCTTAGTCCAATGGATACGGTGGACAATCTTGCACTGAATCAGGCCATGTTTAGCGCATATTGAAGAGGAATGTACGCGGTGTACTGTAAGATTGAGTCCCATAATTCGTCTGAGATCTTATCTCCTAGGTCCTCCTCTTATTGAGTTTTAATTGAGTTGAGACTTACTGGCGTTCTTTATATAGATCAGGGGAGGGGTTGGCTGCATATATTATGTCAAGTTGACCAATTTTCTGCAGCAGCCTAGACAATTCTGCCTTCCTTGTCCTCCTTTCAAACGCAGTGTATGAAATAATGCTCCCTCTAAGATACGCTTTCAATGCCTAGAGTTGATGCAGATATATCAGGAGTTTTATTAATCTCTATGATCTCTATATTGATGTGATTAGAGATGGATTGGACAAAGTCATCGCTAGATAGCAGGAGTGTTGAAGCGCTAAGGTGGGCACATTGAATTAAGTCCATCAAAAACGATTGTCAAGGAGACCGGCACGTGGTCATATATTACTATGGGATTATATGTTACGGAGTGAACAGAAGGTAATAAATTGTTATTTATTAAAAATAATCAATACGTGTGAATGTTTGATGGACATTGGAGAAAAAAGAGTGTTGTTTACTGTTTAGATATAGAAAACGCCATGGATCAGATATGGTGAATTGTTTTTGATTGAATCGTTTTTGCAGAATTGGATGGAGAGTGTGTCCATCAAAGGTTGGGTTAATCCAGCAATTAAAGTCTCCTCCAAGAATGAGAGAATGTGTTGCGATATCTGTGAGCTTAGAGAAAAAAGTTCTAAAAAAATGATAGTCGTCCCAATTAGGTGCATAAATATTTGCGAGAATGACTGGAATACTATGAATTTTCCCAGTAACAACAATATATCTCCCATTTAGATCTGCTAGTGTAACAGAGGTCTTAATTTCATCCACCGATCGGCCCTCGAACCCGCCACCTTAACACACACTGGCATGGGAGTCGAACGTTCTAACCACTGAGCTAAAAGCCCAGGCTTCCAACTCAGCGGTTAGAAGGGTTCTTAAGGTTAGGGGTGTGAGGATTTACACAAGCAACTAGCAGGCCAGCTCAGTTGAACTCCGTTACACTACTAGGACATTGGGGCAAATGAAGGGGACTGATTTATGTATGAGGATTAGGGTTGGGCACCGAAACTTGGTTCCAATCGGTAACTGGCGCCAAGGCAGACAGTAGTAATGACATCGAATAACAAAGTGGATTTCGATGCCTCATTTTAATGCCACTTAACGGTGCTGATCCACTAGTACTACACAACATACGTGTGGTGTCGCGCTGCCTCCCCACGTTCAGTCGTGTGTGGGCATTACGTTTAAAATGTCAGTTTGCAGCTCATAGTCAGTTCATTTTAACTTGTCTGAAGTCTTTCTCACAAATGGACCAGCAATTGAGGCATGTATTTAACAGCATACAAAAATATTAATAGCCTATACAAACAATGCAAGCCATTTTTGAAATCTTGTTTTAATTAAACTACTCAATGCAATCTCAAATCCTCACCTGAAACAACAGTCAATATATTATATTCCTCCAAAACCTAGTTTCGTTTGTTTTATGGACTACCAGGTGGTCGTGGAAGAGATCGTTAAAACATTAATTTGTCTTGTAAGCGGAACCAAAGTTTCACAGGCACCATTGTGGTACAACAAAGGATCTACAACCTTGTGCTTTCATTGGATAGTCGCATTGCGTTCAATGGATTCATTAACATAAAGATGGGCATTGGCCAGCTTTTTGACGCGCAACATTTTTTCACAAATGATGCGCTGCCTTCCCGGAATGCTTTGCGGGCGCGTTAAAGTCGCTTGATGTCACCCATAGGACTAGAGTGGAATGCGACACGACAAAATGTAGTGAAGTGCTAGTGGATCTGCACTGTGAGTCTCAGGCATTTTTTTTTATACGAGGCATCACTTCACGTCATGCGCCATCTGTAGCATCTTGCTTTTATAGCACCACATTCTATACAGTTAGCTAACATAAACACTTCAAGATAAGCTTAAAGCAGAGCGGTGCACCACATACTGTAGGCTAGTGGACCGTGTTTGACAGCTCGCGTTAGCCCATGCTATTGCCATATTCCCGAGCTGTCAAAGAGGCTATGGAACCGCACGATATCGCTAATTAAGCTTCTCTGACGGGAGATAGCCTAATGTTTTGCGCATAGCCTAGTCGCTGTTAAAATCTCTGCTAGCGCTGGGAATCGAAATACTTCAACACCGGCATATGTAACATGTTACATTTTTTATCGTGTTTTAAGGGGGAAGACATACAATGTATTGAAGCATTTGAGAACACATTAGATATACTTGAAAGCTGACTCCATAGATAAGACTACTTGCAATTGCGTTGTCCATGACCTGGTAGTTACAAATCAAGGCATTTTAACATTTAAAAATATGGCAAGCAATCTGCACTAGATAAACTTGAAAGCAGAGGAAAGATTGATTGGGATACCATACCATGGTAATCCGTTGTAACATTTAAAGTTATGGCAAGTCATCTGCAATTAGAATTATGCCTAGAAGCAATGAAACTACAGATATTGATAATAAACTAGATATATAGTTCAATTTCATGTTCTAATTTGTTTTACAGTATCAATCAAAAAAAGCAGTTCATGGTTTGGGCATGTTATTGTAAAAACAAGTACTGGTTCAGGCACCGTTTTGGCACCGGCACTGTTTTGAAAGTATTGATTTAGCAACAGTATCAGATAAAACCCAAACGATACTCAACCCTAATGAGGATAGCTGTACCCCTGGCCTTGGCCTGGAATGTCGAATGATATATTTTACCTATTTAGGTGTGTCTCTTGCAAATAAATTATGTGTGCCTCTAATTTACAAAGATGACTCAAGACTTTGTTACGTTTAAAGGAATACGCCACCCCTAGGTGAAATTGGGTAACTCCCCGCAGTCCCTAGAGTTGGATGAGTGAGCCAAAGCGTTTTATAGCCGACCCAGCCATTGTCCTAATCTAGAAACGGCCCGGTTAGCTTTAGCTTAGTCGCTGTAATCCGGCGATTCCAGCTAGCATGTCGTTGCAAAAGTGAATCAAATAACTCAAGATTTTTTATAATTATTTCTCGTAACCTGTACATTCACATCGAGTACAAATATCAATGCAAATTAACTAGAAGGGCTTTACTAGACCACGGCAAAGCACCTTGGCAGACTACCAAGTTCTCTGCTACTAGGCTGACACTGACAGGTGGGCTTTCTCTAAGAGTTCTAATGGCGATGAATATGGAAGATTACACGATAGACGAAGATGATGACTTCGACTACCAAGATCCAAGACCCTACCATTTCCAGATCCAAGACCCTACACACGCTGGTGTATTGCCAGAAGTTGAGGGTTTACAGATGCGTGATGTCTTTGCGCCTGGCAGCGGTGCTTTGCTGGTGCTATGCCCGAAAATAGTTCCAAATCTAAATTGGTTTAGTAAATCCCTTCGTGTTAATTTGCATTGCTATTTGTACTCAATGTGAATGTACAGGTTACGAGAAATAATTATAAAAAATCTTGAGTTATTTGATTAACTTTTGCAACGACATGCTAGCTGGAATCGCCGGATTACAGCGACTACGCTAAGATAAAGCTAACCGGGCCGTTTGTAGATTAGGACAATGGCTGGGTCGCTATAAAACGCTTTGGCTCACTCATCTAACTCTAGGGACAGCGGGGAGTGACCCAATTTCACCTAGGGGTGGCGTATTCCTTTAACTGGTGCATTTAGTCCCCTGCAATTCCAGCTGACAAAATTCAACTTGTTCCTATGAGACCGCGGCATGAGTCACGTTAAATACTGTGAATCACAACCACAGATGAAAAGCTATTTGGGCAGGCATAATGGTCAACAAATACATACAAAATAAAAATAGAAAAAGTAGATTACAAACAAGGCAAAACACATTCATCCCTTGCTAAAGTGTCCACTGAACAGGACGCACGCATATCCCCTTTTAACATTGCCGAACAATCTGAAGCACCGTTGCTCATTCAAGAATAATATATACAAATAATATAACATCAGCTCAAAATGCAGACTATCTGGTTATTTCAAAAAACAGTGTAGACAGTCTAATAATGACCAGAAAACGAGGCAAATTAGCCTATCGTTAAGCTATTTGGAGATGGAAAGAGAAGGGAAAATAGCAAGGATGTTCAAGCTTAGCAGTCAGTAGGCTAGTCCAAATAGACAGTCTATTTACTTGGTCACCGTTACCCCACTGTCATCTGTATCCTGGAATTAGGCTACCCGCAAGTGTTGTGTTCTTGTTGAAATCCACTGCTGCAGAGGGGTCTTTGAATTTGTGTAGTGTTCCACCAGGCAGCGTAATTTTCAGCAGGGCAGGGAACAACTACCTGAACTTCACTCCTTTGATAGGACGAAGGAGACGCTTTGCTTCCCTAAACTGTGCATGTTTCTTGGCCACAGCAGTTGTGTAGTTAGGGAAGATTGAGACATAGCGTAGAATCCGGTCTCGATCCTGCTAGTAGTGAAGGCGAATAATAAATGGTCTGGGTGGTTTGTCTTTAGCGGGCTTCTCGCGCAGACTACGGTGGGCTCTATCCAGGATAGGTTTTTGGTCAAAACTCATAATGTCCTGCAAAAGCCCAGAGACAAATTCGGTCGGATAAGGGTCTTTTAGGGCCTTTCCCCAAGTCCGTTTTATTCTGTCCTGAAGCCATCATTCCCAACCGAGCGAAATTGAATATTCTGCCGAAATGAATGACATATAGTCACTTAGCCTCGGAGCACTGAAGCACATGTCTAACATGTTTCGTGTCCACATGCGCCTACCTTCCTGACAGTATCTTTGATGACTTTGGCTGTGAAAGTCATTGTATCATCAACATTGAAAAAAATGTTTCTTCTTATAACCCTTACTACTCATTTTTACTAGAGACTTATATTTGTTATACTGTATTAGGGATTCCCATCATGCCTCAGAGTCATTTTTTTAAGTTATACTAATTATACCTTTTGCAGGCTTACATGAATATGTTTTGATTTAACACAGTTTAAGTATTACACGGGCACGCTCATGGTTGGCAGCCTGGCGAGAGGGGGGCGGGACCCCCGGGGAATATAGGCTATGGTTCGAGGAAGTTCTGCCTCTTTTCGGTTCTGGGCCTGACACGGCCCGCTGTGTGTTATATGCTGCATTGTGTGATTTGGTGATAATAAACCAGTTCATGAAACTCTGGCTCTTGGTGAAACGCTACAATATGTTAAATGTATGCTTGGTTCTGAATCATTTTTTTCTATGACCCAGACATTCTTATGTGGTCACATGTGTTTCTACTTATTTTGCATGCATGCATTTATGGTCATAGATTTTATATTAAAATGAAATGCAAAATATTTGAATGTTTTCACTACTTTTTCATCACATCAGTTTAGTATAGGCTAATAAAATAAGAATGGGTGTGCAGGGGCTAAAAATAAGAAAATCTGCTTTACAGATTTAGTTAAAGCAAGGTATCTAATCTACAGATTGTTGAAGAATGAGAATGGGAAACATACTTCCCACATCCAGCCTCGCATTGCAAGTGGACATGCCAGCTTCATTAATGGCAGACACAGTGTACCAGCCTGCATCTGATTTCTTCACCTGGTCGATGAGTAGGCATAGTTGACCTGAGTTATCCTGGGTAAGGCTGTGGAGAGTAAAAAGCACAATGGCATGGTCCAGAATGCATCATTTAGTTACGGCTGTCAAACTAATCAATTGTACAATTTTCTTGTGATTGTTGTTTCTAGCAATTTATAATGGGTATACCATATAAAATCAACATCAAGGAATTCAAATATTAGTGTTTAACAGATTACTTATTAGCTTTGAACACATATTTTACACAGAATAACCAACAGATTTCCATTATAAAACGTTATTGTCACTGATTTAGCTTTAAAGGTATTGTTCTTAGGTACTAAAATAAATAATAAAACCCAGGCCTATATCTTAAGTGCCAGCTGAACATGGTCCACAACACTCCATTCAAATATATGAAAAGGTAGACATAGAGGGAAAGAGAGAAACAAAACAGACAGAGGTCTCTCTGAAAACTACAGATTTTGTCAGATTTTCCTTTGACAAAAGTTTTGATAGCGTTATTTAAAGTGCTACAAATGGTCCACCATTTAGGTCTTCTACTTTCATAGCTATATAATTTTGAACTTGAAGTGAGCTTATATGGGATAATGGGATGAAATTAATGTCTTCCCAAGATTATTGAAAACATTTTTCATTTCATTAATTGAAAAAAAGAATGAACACATTCATTTTGACAACCTCCCTGAATACAGTCTTTTTTTCCTGGCCTTACAACACCAACACACTTCATGTAAGTGTCTTCAAATTATGGTAAACAACTCATAACAGCAAATGACACAATTTGGTGTCAAAGTAGTTTCTAAGCAAACAACAAATCTGCGAATTCACCCATTGTGTGCCTACCTTTTCATATTATTAATGGGGGCCAAGCAGAACAGCTGCATAGTGTTTCAACCTTTGTTCTTATAACTGGATAAATAGCGAAGCTGCAAATGCACCTATAGTGTTTCTACCTTTTCTTATTATTTTTATGCATGTTTCTTCCGCCATGGGAGTGTATGGGTGCCCATTGAACCATCTGGTAAAAAGTTGTGCAATTTGGCATACAGATTCGGGACAGTCCAACTATACAGTACTTTTCACCAACAGGTAAAAATTGGACATGCATACACACATGTACCATTTGTACTTAATAACTAATACATCAACCTTTTGTGGGCAAAAATCAGAACCCGCCCACCAGGTTTGTGCAAAATTCAGAAGTTAATTGAGTGAATGACTCCTAAATTCCAATTAAATTCTTGAATTTTAATTGAGGTCAAAAACAGGATCTA
Source organism: Alosa alosa (assembly GCF_017589495.1). Classification (NCBI taxonomy): domain Eukaryota; kingdom Metazoa; phylum Chordata; class Actinopteri; order Clupeiformes; family Clupeidae; genus Alosa; species Alosa alosa. The sequence continues at coordinate 29,136 of NC_063209.1, forward strand.
GAATTGCAATTCAAACTTGAATTAAAGGAAGTAGAATGAAATTTAATGAAATTCAGAAACATAACTTAAGTGCAGTATTCAACAACGAAGCTTCAGAGTATATGTCAGATATGATTGCATCAAACAGTTCCAAAGTAACCTTCTGAACACTGAATGTATGTGGGCTCATGTACTTTTGCATTCATTCATTACATTATTCTATTTTGGAGGTGAAATGTAAACTGGAAAAACAAGTGGTATATGACTTTTTGAAATTCTATAGTCACTTGCTAAGTGAAACTTATGTAGTATTTTGACCTATTCCAGGGATTACAAAGACAATGTTGACTTGGATAATGAATGGATAATGTAGAATGTAAAATCTACATAACCTGTGACATGTTGCCAAAACATGCGATGTTCACAATCACCAACTCAAGCGAGGAGTTTAAACATCTGTAGACTGGTCCAATTCGGTGAAAATGTATGACCGGCAGGCAACAAAAGGGACCATTGTTTCATTTAATCTAGTTCAGACCTTTTAGGTACATTTGTGTTTGTAGCCTAATCCATGAAATAGGCGAAAATACGGGATCATTTTTATTTAGCATTTAATTTTAATCACTATAGAGCTTCATATACTACTTGTTTTTCCATTTTCCATTTCACTTCCAAAATAAAATAATGAATGAACTCAAAAGTACACAGACCTATGTGAGATTCAACACATTCTTTCTGTTGGGTGACTGTGGAATTTCTTTGAATTGCCATGAATTTAATTCCACTTCCTGTCATTCCAATTCCAATTCAACTTCCTGTGGGGCAGAGCCAATTCAATTCAAATTCCAATTCATGAATTGAATGGAGGCCAATTCTAAAATTCAGAATTTTGCACAAGCCGTCCCACCCACCTGTCACACTCATGATGGGTTCACAAATCGCAAGCCAATCAGCAACATATAGAAACAAAATGCTTGATTAGGGCACCAACTAGTACCAGCAAATTCAAAAAACATTAAATGTTGAAATTGAAAATTGAATTTGATGGCAACAACACGTCTCAAAACAGTTGGGACAGGGGCAACAAAATCCTAGAAAAGTTGTGGGTAACACTTTATAATAACGACACACAATTCATCATTTATTAAGCTTTTGTTACTTATTAGTTAATGGTTTGTTCATCATTAGTAATTTCTTGTTCATACATAATTTATCATCAGTAAAGCATTTGTTCACACAATTATAAATGGTTTGTTCATAGTAAACAAGCCTATCCAAAACAAAGTTTGTAAGTACATGATTTATAATTAATAAGTAATGAAACAACCACTTATAATTAAATCATTTTCTTATTATAAACCAGTTGCAAACTATTACAAAATGCTTTGTTCATCATTTGTAAAGCATTCTTCCTATTTTAATTCTCATAAATAAAGTATTTGTACACACAGTTCTAAATGGTTTGCTCATAGTAAATAAGCCTATATCTAAAATATGTTTATGAATTATTGTTAATACTTAATAAACTAGATGTACCGCATAGCGGTACAAAATATGACCGCCGCTCAGTCCTGTACATCCAGTCCGTGAAAATAAATCATATTAATGAATTTGTCTCCATCTTCTACTCCATCCCCCACTCTTGAAACTTTTGTGTATGCTTATTTGGAATGTGTGTTTGCGGGCCGCACACAAAGTAGCCTACTGGCGCTGCTAAGGTGAATAGATTTGTAGCACTTGCCAAAAAATTTGTAGCATTGTTATAAAACCTTTAAAATATCTAAACAATCACAAGTAGGGCAGTTCATCACAGTCCATCCATTGCAACTGGACTGATGAAAGGTACAACTGTAGGCTACATTGCATTTGGGAAAAGCAGAAGGTAGCAGCATAATGTATTTATTTATTTATTATTAAACAAAACAATCCCTGTCAGTTCCATGCAGTTTTCAACAGCTATCAAGAAGAGAGGTCATGTCATGGATTTTTGTGAATGTTTCTTCTTCTACATATGCATAAGTTTAGTCATCTAGTTCATATGATATTCAGCTTTATTGTCAATGCACAAATTAAATACCAGTAGTCTAAAACAAAATGTCGTTTTTACCCAGTGGTGCAAATAACTGACATGTCCAAAAGGGCCTTCATGAAATGCGTTGCTAGACTGTTCATACACATTTTAACGGGCCAAATTGAAGAGCTACTGTCCGTAATTGTTTGTGCAAATAATATGCTGATTCATGTTCCCTTGCATTTTGCAACTATGAGGTCCATGGTTAGTCTGGCTTTTCGCCACCAAGCTCAATCTTTTAAGAAATCGAAAAGGAATGCGCCCGGCAGATCAGGCTGAGTTCACCCAGCCTAATCCATGGTAAAGCCCGATATAAATATTGTTTAATTTTTAATTGAGATATCCACGCACTGGCGACCCCCCTGCGGCGTGTTAAGCCCCGGTTTCAGAGCTATTCTAAATGCAAAAATGCATAGAGGGAGTTATGACAAAACCGTGACTGTTAACATAAGCTATATAAGCTAGGCCCTATGCTAGGCCTAATACACAACATAAATTGTCACTAGGCTATGCTGGCGACCCAAATAAAATCTCCTTTGGGAACCAATGGCTTACAGTATCAAGCGGACTTAAGCTGCCACCTCTTGGCGAAAGTTAATAGTTTTGCATATCAGTGGTACATTTCAAGCAGCTGTGTTAAATCAAGGCGCGAATGAAGTGGACGCTTCTAAATGGAACCCAACCCACTGTACAGTAGCTCAAGGTCTGTGGCTAAAGCAGCCATAATGAAAGCGTTATCATTGTTTGGATACTTCACACACACGTGTTTTTTAATCGCATAGACTACAACTACCAAGCTGGAATCAAAGCACATCGACTCCCCTCTCACACCCACGCACTTCGAACAAACAAAAAGCATCTCAGTCTCACGGTATTAGCCATAGGCAAAACTGTATCGGACCAGTGTAACGTTGGTACTAAATCATCCACCTACATTTTTTAGACCCCCATGGATGAAATTCTACGAAACTTGGCATACTCCCAGAGAATGCCAGGTCAATCATCACATAAAATGTAATGCAGTTCTGAACATCTTAACTGAAGATAGGGGCGATTAAAGCAGAATGATATTGCATTTTCATTTTTTACCGTGGGGTTGCAAATCACAAATGAGTGATTATGGGCCAGGTTGATTTGGGCCCTTGAGACCAACATACCATAAAAAAATCTTCATCCTCAGTGCCACGGTTCAGGTAGTTATTTAGGAAAAACTGCATTTTTTGGGTTTCGGGGGGCCCAGCGCGGTGGGGGAGTGGCCCCCGGGGACCAAACGAAATTTTTCCGTAAAAGTCTAGTGGGGCTACATACCCACCAAATTTCATGTGCCCCGGTGTTTCGGTGCCCCGGGTATCGTTGACCAAAATTTCAGGAAGTAGATGACAGGGAAAAAAAAAAACAATCCCTATATGACCGCTTCGCTAGCTATGAAATAATATTTTGTTGATGAAGTAATATTTCTAGTATTTAACAGCTGTTACATACACATGCACTAATGATTAGCTAGGGTGAGGAGGATACATATTTTATAAACCACTTCCTAATAATATAATTCATGATTAACTCAGGAGTTACAAGTGGTTAGTTAATGATATTTTGTGAGCTTATCTAAGAGACTTTCTATGCCTTGCAACACATTTTCAAATGAGTTGTAAAGATTACATTCACATTCATTCATTTAGCAGACAAGCGACATACACATTGACATAACAGTGAAAGCCGGGAATCGAACCCCCAATTTTTCATGCTACTGCATGCTGGTCCAGCTCCTTATCCACTACACTAACTTGGCCCAGATAGAAACCCCCACAACTATGCAAGAGTTTCTGTTTTCTTCTACTACACACTTTTATTATAGTGGATGGAATCCACTATCTTGAAATCTCCTGGCTTCTTCTTCTTATTATTATAACCTTTTCTTTTTACCTTTTCAAGAATTAATGCGACTCTAACCGCTTAACGTACAGACATGTTGAAATAACCACTGTGAAGGTCTGGAGTGGGGCAAGAGAGTTATTTTTTCAGATTTTTTAAAAAATTTATACTTTTTGAGAAATAGGGGATTAAAAATGTTAAAAAGCTCATTTTTCCCCCTTAGACTTCAAAGGCTGTGATGTCATAATGGCCTAAAGGCAGTTGTGCTTGTTAAGCTCCCAGAGTAGTTCCCGGGCTAATTAGAACACTGACACAGGTGTAACCTGTAAAATCAACTGTCTCCGCTTCTAATGCATACAATCTAGTGCTCCCTAAAACTAGTGCTCCCTAAAACTACACATCCTGTTTAAGTGTTTCCCGTGTGTCAAAATAAAAGTCACAGCCATATCTCATGCTTTGCGCATTATATCTCCAGAACGGTTTGATGCATGTGCTTCAAATTTGGTATGAGTATTTGTGTGGATTCAAAGATGAAGTGAATTGATGTTGGAGGTCAAAGGTCAAATGTCAAGGTCAAAAACACCTTGAGTGTGATATCTCAAGAACGCCTTGACACACAAGGTCTTTTGGTACGAGGGTTTGTCTGAACTCAAAGATTAAGTGATTTAATAACGTTTTTTTTTCCAGGAATTTCCCCACCAACATTAAGCCAGCAGCTTTCCATCCACTATTGTAATTCCTCTGGCATTACATTCTAGTTAAACATCTGTAAACTATTATTAAATGCTGTATTCTTTGTTTGTAAAGCATTATTCCTACATTAATTCTCATATGTAAATCATGTTTACACACAGTTAAAAATGGATTGTTCATAGTTAACACACATATCTATATTATATTTTTTAATTGACTGTTGTAATACCACTGGGCAGAGGTAGTGTAGTGGATAGGGAGCCGGGTTAACAGACTGTTAATGTAACAACCGTTAAATAATGGAAATATTACTTAATCAAAAACATATTATTGCATCATTTAAGTATTAACAATAATGTAAACATATTTTAGATATAGGCTTATTTACTATGAACAAACTATTTATAACTGTGTGAACAAATGCTTTACTGATGATTACTAATGATGAACAAACCATTAACTAATAAGTAACGAAGGCTTAATAAATGATGAATTGTGTGTAGTTATTATATAAAGTGTTACCAAGTTGGGTATTGATAAAGACAACAAAAGGATGAACATTTTACAACTAATTAGGTTAAATGGGCTTTTTTCATATGGGCAGTATGGGCAGCCTTCCATCTTGCCGAGGGCAGCATGAGTGCTTACAAAAAATCTCTCAATGCAAATCAAACCAGCTATTAGGCTAACTGAAATTAAACCATGCCAATCTCTAGGTATGGTGAATGGTATGTGATGATGTGGGGCTATTTTAATTCCAAAAGCCAAGGAAACTTTATCATGATGCACTGGATCCATGAAATGGCCTTTAAAACTAAATATCTGCCTGCCTCTATAGGAATGTAACATAGGGGTGTGTATACTTATGCCCCCTGTATCTTAAGGAAGAACATTATTCATTCACAAAGAAAATTGGTGTCCTTAAACATTGGATTTTTCCTACTTTTTTTAAATTAAGGCATTAAGGCAATTTCTAAGATATTTTTTATTCCTCTTTTTAGTCAACTTTAGATATGGGTTCACATACTTTTTCTTGCCACTGTATCATCTATACACATGTACATCTAACGGTAAGGAGGTGCAATTTAGAAGCGCAATTTAGAAGCGCCTTTCAAGGTACCGAAGGACACTACAATTAGGGATAGGCAAAGAAGTACATATACAGTAGCATGCAATCACATCCATGGTTAGATTATATTGACAGTATGAATAGTACATTCAGGCAGGGACAATGAGAGAATAAGCATATAGGAAAGACACAAACACAGGTTGGACATGGATACAAGACATATAGCATTAGCATCTTACACATCTGGCAAGGCACAAGCAATTCTGAATAATGTACACCGGTTTTGAGCCACATACTGTATGATGACATTTATTTCAGGGAAGACCTTGAATATTACTGCCAAAATGAATTCTGCACACAAACAGTATGGCTCCATAGAAGAGGAGTCCAGGTGCTAAAAATGCCTCTTCGCAGTCCAGACCTGTCAAATTGGACCCCAGACTGTTGAGCAACTAAAATCCCATATTGGGATCGCAAGAATGGGACAACATTTCATTCTCAAAAATCTAGCAAATGATCTCATCAGTTCCTCATTTCAGAATGCCATTTAATGAAGAGGTGAAGCAATATAGTGGTAAACATGCCTCTGTCCCAAATGTTTTGATACATGTTGCTGGCATGAAATTCAAAATGAGCATATATTTTCCATGAAAGAGTCAAATTTGTCTATGTCCTTTCTGCAGCTAAATATGGGTTTACAGTATGGGATTTGGAGATAATCACATTCTGTTTTTATTTGTATTTTGTACAACGTCCCAACCTTTTTGGATTTGGGGATATATAAATATTTTATTCATTATGAATTGTTTTTGAAAAGTCTTGTGGCGAGAATTCTTTTTAACACTTAAAAGCAGAATGCAGATTTGATGTCTCAGACACCACACATCCTTCATCTTCATGTCATCTGAAGGACAAACTAATGGATCAACTACGGTAAAATAAAGTCTTATTGTTACTAGTTATTTTGTATATTTTTCGCTTTTGAAAATATTTTTTACCCGTAATTGCGTTCTCTTACATGAAATAAGTTGAGCGATATTTTTTACTCCTCTCAATATGTAGTTGTAGAAAACAAGATGTGAAATCACGGATTCTGTCAGAAATGTGGTGCTAATTATTGCCTCTCCTCGGGTTGTTACCTCGCTAGGCAGTTTGTAGTGAACTGTTTTACCTTGCTAACTTCTAAATGACAAACATCAGACGTGCTTGTCTCAACATTTTCTAAGATGGCATGACTTGATATTCTACTCTTCTCAATCTGTAGTTATAGAAAACATGATGTGAAATCACATATGTCAGAAATGTCATTATTGCATTTAAGCAGTTAGTTACTAGGTGAAATGTAATATGTCTTTATCTTAATGCCAGCCAGGCAATCAGATTTAGGGTAGCTAAACCCATGTGTAATAAAATGACTTTTCATACTTCTAAATATTTTTGAGTTACTCAGAATGCTTCAATAGTTTAGGCTACCTCTTCTTGTGTATGTATGTGCACACACGCACGCATCTGTAGTTTTGTGATTTTATTTTTTAAATTAATAAATGTATTACATTTGTATGATTTTACTGTTGTTTCAGATGGAGGATGACAAGACCTACACAGACCTCCTTGTAGGCCTGAAGAGGTTGGCTGACTGCTGATGAGCTGTTGAAGACCATGTGAGGATGGAGGAAGAAGGTATAGATTTAGGTGGCGTGCATAGGGTGGTGTAGACTGCCACTAAAACACTGTGAAAAAGACTTGTTATGTTTATTTTTATATGTTGTTGTCCCAGGCATATGTGGTTTTAACAACCGGAACGGGTGGGAGGTTGTGCTTAGTAGGCCGTCGTATGCAAACACACAGTGCAGGGGCATGGGATGAAGAGTTTCACAGTTTTCTGGGACTGATCATTGACATGGGACTTCACTTCCCTCCCTAATATCCATTGCTACTGGGGAACCAAGTCTCTGAAGGGATCAGGGAGCGTTGACCAAATGAGAAATACATATTGTGTACACTTTTTCTCCATTGACATTGCTGTTGTCAGTAGTTTCTTATTATTTCAAGTTTGGCAATGCAGAATCTGGTGCTGAACCTAGGTTTGGTAGCTACAGCCAGAAAGACTTTGGCGAAAATCTATCACAACAGCTGGCAGGCATTTCCGTCAAAATTTCAGCCTCGCCTTCAGCTGCTCCAACTACTACTCTGTCTTTTCATCAAGTACATATTCCTGTACAGCAGGAGCCAAAGAAAAATTGTTGGCTTTGTTATAAAAACAATACATAATAACACTAAAGTAGCTTGTATGGCCTGGAGTTTAGCGGTAGGTGACTGTTTTTTTGGTAAACAAAATTGCTGTCAGATTTGGCATTCTACAGAAGGGGATGCGTTTCGTTATGAGTCATAGGTCTTCTGTGTTTAACCTTCAGGTTCCCCACCTCACCTTTCCCTACCCTCCTCTCTGTGTGTGTGTGTGTGTGAGTTTGTGTGTATGTGTGTGTATGTGTTTATTCTCAACAGGCTTGTTCTATGTAATCCACTTTCAAATGTTTAGACACATTGATTTTTGAGTGATGTTGAAGTTGATTGTATTCCTAGCTTTTCATAAATAATACATTTTATAGATGTATATCATTTTCATATTACACTAATTAATTTATATAAGGAAGTTGTATCTGTTGAATCAAATGTATTCTATGTCTCTATTCAGAATTGATCTTCAATAAATATACAGTATACTTACTTCCTGTATTACTGGTAAGGTACATGTTTTTCTTTTATATATCATTATTGTTGACTGTAGCATTTGCTTATATACAAATAAATGGTTTATTCTTATGGACCAAATAAATCTAAACCATTGTGTCTGACTTCATTATTAGTTTTTATGCATACTTTTATGTTTTTGGTGAGAAAGAGAATGTGAATTCTGTCAACATTCTAAATCCTGTTTCCTGCATATTTTTACACTTATCACTTAATTTATCATAACTTTTGAAAGGTTAATGATATTCCAATTCAGTCTTTTTTGTTAAATAGCCCACAACTTGCTGAACATGTCATACACTCTAAATTTTTCTCTATCTCATATAGAAATATGATGAAAATTCATTTTTATGCAAATGAAATTCAATTTTAACGAATTTCGGTATACATTTTGAGAGGATTTTCAAAGACTGTTCATTACTATATCAACATTACCATATGTATTTTACATCATTTGATAGAACTGACCCTTCTGATTACAATGGCATGTATATCCCATTGATGGTATGTATTATACTCAAGAAATAAGGTTTTTTGTGTAAGGAGGTCATCCAGCACCAAAAATGGAATGTTCGGCACGGGCACGAAAGGGTTAATGCTTGTTTTTAAAAGTAGACTGTTTAAAAGTTGAATGTATATAGTTTAAACGTTTAAAAGTTGAATGTAGATAGTTTAAAAGTTGTTGATAGACAGCTAGTTTAATAGATAGATAGTTTAATGATAGTTTAAAAGTAGACCGTTTAAAAGTTCAATGTAAAGTGTTCAGTAGTTTAATGGGTTAAATTGTTTAACAGTGGATTATTGTAGTGAGGACTTTTATTTTGAAACAGTTTTGGGCAGAGGAAACAGTTGAATAGGATGTGTAGTCTTAATTGACCCAGATTGTATGCTTAAAGCCTGAGGCTGCAGGTGGCCTGAACACCTGGCATAGGATTCTAATTGCTTAATGGCCGTATTATGATGTCCCAATCGGCAATGTTAACCCTCTAGGCGCCACGGTCGACTTTAGTCGACAAGATGCGGTACTGAATAAAACGGCCAATTTAGTCAAATAGGGTGTCATATTTCGTTCGACCTCCACTCCACTAGATGGCAGACATATCATACGTCATCCCCGAGTCCAAAAAAGGGCATGCTTTAAACAAAATCTTCGAGCTACAGCGCATTGAATCAGTGCGTGCAATACCGGAGCTAGTGTGCGTGTGAGCCACTTTATCAGAGCGATATTGTCAACGTCAGCGAGTATTTGCATTATTTTATTGTCTAATGGCATCAAAAAAGTTTACCCGAAATGAAGTGTTGGGTCTTCTATTCGCGGACCCTGATTCTGAAGGGGAATATCTGCCTTCAGAAAATGACGGTGATTCGTTTAGTGAGGCTTCAGATGCGTCTCTGCCTTGCAATGATGCAGCTGGACAAAGTGAGAGTTTAGCTTACACCAAGCACAAACATTGAATCGTTTGCCCAATGTCAGTGGTGGGAATAATGTTTCACGGGGTCGGAGTGTTCATCAGGAAGTTAGCAGGGTGTTAGTGGTGTAGCGAACGAGGCTGGAGGTAGCCTAATGTCCATGTAGCGCTAGCTTCTGTCTTCTGACCGTGTGCCTCTCCGTAATTGCGGCGACAGTAACGTGGTGGAGCCTTTGTCTAATGCCACTGGGTATGTTAGACGAGGTCGAAGTGCTCATTGACAGTTAGGGGGGAACGTAGAGGCAGTGTGGGGAGTCGCAATGAAAATGACAGTAGGCCTAGTCTGAGCTGCGCAAATTCTCTCCACTCGGTGCGCGCGCGAGGCAGATCTGGCCATGCTGCTCTCAGCAGGAGCAGAGGTGGTGACACGGGGCAGGGGAGCCATTAGGCCATGCATAGTCTATCACGAGATGATGGGAATGCCGGCCCTGTATGGATAGGGATAGGGAGTCATTATCTCTACAGCAAAAGGCCTGCTACATAAAAAAAATGGTCAGCCATTTATTAGTAATGATTTACACTGTTGATTTGCTATCTATTTCCCTGACCATTTAGTACATACACTATGTGTTCTTTTTTGTGTGTTCATGTCCTTGTGATGTGTGTCTTTGTCATCTAAGAAAAAAACAACAACAAAAACATCAAAAAGAAAAAAAATACTAACATTGTCTCTTGTCTTGTCTCGTCATCTCACTCCTGATCTGTGTCTTGCCGTGGCAAGTGAGCTTTTGAACTAAACAGGTCTTGTCTACTTGTGTTTGTGTGTCATCTGAATAATATATATGTGCCCCATACATGGAATCAGAGTGCCTACTGTATGTAGTAAATGGAAAATCTCTACAGCAAATGGCCAGCCTACCGCTACATGCATTTGTTTCTGCCATTTATTAGTAATGATTTACACAGTTTGTTTACTACCTAGTATTTACCTGAGCATTCAGTATTGTGCAATATAGCATACAGTGGGTCCCAGTTAAGAATTGACACTTCATTCACCATCAAGGTGATTCACGCAGCTGGGTGAAATGTAAGTACAACTGCAGCCGCTTGGGGGCAGCATAGTCCGCTGTGGCGTTCCACTGTCGAACCGGACAGAGCATTCGACAGCAAGGGCTGTGATTGGCCGAGTTTTCAGTGCGTTTCTCTGTGTTTTTAGCAGCCCCTGCAACATGCTAGTCCACTGCAGCCTATAAGCTTTGTACATAATGTTAAACATAGTTTTGGATTCAGTGGCAAGATGTCTTGATTGTACAGTGCCTGTCTCTCAGTAATGTTTTAAAATGAGAGCTTCGTCAGCTGGCAGTAGGCTACTTTGTCAGCAGTCATGAGAAGTTCGCTTGCTAACAACATAAATATGCTGCCCAGAAACCTCGTGAATAGTTCTGATTTGTTTTACTACACTAACGAGGTTAAATATATCCTTTGCCTACAGCATCTCCTTAACAGTAATGTTGACAAAATGACAGCATTCATATGACAAAAGAAAAAAATTCGGTCACTCAAGACTGTGCCACAGCAACCAGTGTAGGCTACAGTCCTACCTAATAGGCCTACTCGAAGCAGATAGCGTTGTCTGACGGTCGAGTGGGTTAATGCGCGTATTTCCAGAACAGGTCTGTAACTTTCAGGCAGTTCTCTCCTCCTCTCTAAAATATCTGTCCTGGCCTGGTTGCACCGGATTGTCGCCAAACGACAGAAGCGCTGGAGAACCCTCCTTTGTCTACCAAAAGTGTTACTTTGTGCCCAGCTCCCCACTGCTTGTGAAAGAAGGGGGTGGGGAGGGGGCTTAACGTGAAAAAGCTTAATGTCCCAAAACGGCAACAAGTCATAATGGTAGGCTACAGGAAGTGGGGGGAGGGTATGGGATGACCAGGGGGTCGTTTCTGGAAAGCATCGTTTGCTAACTTGCGTCGCAACCTTGGTAGTTCGCTCCATCGTTCTTGGATTTGGTGTTTCTAGAAAGGGTAGTTCGAACTCTCAATGCGCAAAACAAGGGCGCAAAAGTTTGGTCGTTTGAACTACTGCCCCTAGGCAGTCGCACTTGTGTCGTTCCTTGGTAGTTCCTGTTGGTGTCCGAGCGCCTAACCAAAAATCACAACCGCCTAACCAAAATTTGCGAAGTAGATGTTTATCTCGTGACTCAATGATTGATCTATCCTGTAGTTTAATTTTGATTAAGACACTGCTCCCCTACTTAACTCATTCTTGCTATTTATGTTAATTAAAGTATTGCCTTGCTTTTAGTATTATAATCTTCACAGTCCCTAACAACAGCAGTGTTAAATGTTGTAGTGGCTAAAGCAGATGACTTATTATCCCAACGTTGTAGGTTCGATTTTCTTATGATGTGAGATTGTCCTTATGCTTCTCGCTACCTGCAGGTGAACTAGTGTGACACGTAGATTCAATTGTTTTTGACTGATGTATTGTACCTATGGTCTCTCGATGTAGAGTAACTATATACATAAATATGTATGGTCAAAACCTATTGTTGTGTCTCGTAGGCCTACTCTTACTCAGAGATGAAAAGAAGAGATAGGATGCGAACTCCGGCCGAGCGTGCAGTGCACCAACGCGCTGCCGTTAAGCCACTTGACAGTCGATAACCTATGGGATACCCAGATATTTGTCCAGGCTATATATTTTTTCCAACACATAGATATTTAACACAAATAATGACTCATATTGGTTAACTGTTATATGCTTGCAATAGGTTTAGGTTTTGGCTGATGGCAATGACAATGCCAGCATTAATCACTCGGTTTAGATTAGAAAAATGTCGACATAGGCCGTGACAGAACATTTCTAGGGGTGGGGTATTACACGCTTTCCACTGTTTCCACCAATGATATGTATCGCTGCATCATCAACAACGTTGTTGGAACTACGGTGTTCGAACGTCGGAGGTAGCGAATTGCGTCACAGGTACGATGCTTTCTGGAAACAGGTGTAAGAGTGTCGTTGTTTGGTCGCAAGTTGCGTCGTACCATGGTGGTTGAGCAACGTCGTTGCTAACTTTTCTAGAAACGACCCCCAGAGCCGTCTTCGCTATTTAGAAAGCATCTTCTATTGTCTTTCCAGGCGCACACAGCTCGTTACCATATAGCCTATCGAGTGCCTTAACAGATAGGCTCTGCTCTTGGGTTTGGCCTCACAGCGAACTCAACCCTCTTGTTGCTTGCAGTTTGTTATATAAAGCGATGCAGATTACATTATTTATTTCTGATTAATTGCGTCTTTTGATGTCTTTTGCAACATCTGCTTGTTAGGCTGGGCTACTGTCAATGTCCTGTACAGGTAAATGTTCAACAATTGCTGGTGTAGGCCTACAGGCTATAATCAATTAGGGACTGTTCGTTATTTATTTAAGGGGCTACCGGAGGAGTTTTGGGAGTGTTAGTCAAAAAAGATGTGACCCTCCCTCGCCAGCAAGAAATTTTTCTATGACCCTCCAAAGTGATTGAGAAAAAACGCATGACCCTCCCCAGTCCCAACAATTTATTGATGCCTTCTGTAGGCTACTGGGTCAATTTGGGAGCTTGCATGCTACGACACCTTCCTTGAAATGCCTTGAAAAGGCTGTCGTTTGCACAATTTCACAAATAATCACCGTGAACGAAACAAACCTGTCAACTTTTCCCGGGTTTATCGCATATTTTAACTTTTTCCTCGCTGTCTTAGGAGGAGCTGCAGGGCCGTCGCAAGGGGGTGCGAGGCCCTGTGCGAACTTGACAGATGGTGCGAGGCCCTGTGCGAACTTGACAGATGCATGAACTTACGTGCATGAAATCATGCGATAGCTTATTTTACACATAGCCAAGGCTACCGTCGGTGCATTTTAGTAGCCTAGTCTAATAAGCTACGCCAGCTTGTCTTTAAGAGGGGAAATTGTATAGCCTATAACATTAGCTGAGTCACATATTTGGCCATATGGTGTTCATAGGCTACATCATGAAAACAAATAGTGTAACAAAGGCGAACACTTTAACAGGGGAAATTAATTGGGCATGAATCATTGTGCTGAACGGTATTTGTCAATGAGCAGAAACACACACGACATTCAAACTGTTGATAAGATGTGCACTATGGAAACTGGTCTGTAGGCATTGGACAAATAAATGACACTGACTCGCCATATCCTGACCCTGAAAAAACATTGTCTTGCTTTGCCGCAAACTCAGCAATGAAATCATAGGCAGTTTGCAGGTAGCATAACGTCTTTTTCAATTCATAGAAGGGAGAGCCCAGTCTCTCCTGTGACATTGAGGTGCGCAAATAGTTTTTAATAGCCTGTTCAACTTGGAAAAGCTTCACCCGATGCCAGTCACTGATCGCAATTTCAAATTTCGGGAAGCTTCGTTCAATCTTTTTAAGTTTTAAGTGCAGTAGGCCCCTATCTGCCCCCTTTGGAAATATATCTCGAGCCTATTATAAGGTCCAGTGCGTTATGTCCTGGGATTCGGACGTGCTCAAAAAGAAAAGAAAAAACACTTTTTTTATAGATGGTTATGAGGAGCAATATGAGTCTGAACTCCGTGTCATTCAGACTCAACCCTCTTGTTGCTTTGATATCTTTTTTTAGATTGTCGTTTGAACGTCGGCAAAGCAGGCATGTTGCGGTTGCAATTTAAGTGAAATTTCTACAGTAGGCCTACAACATGCAACATGCTTGTTAGGCTGGGCTACTGTCTTGTACAGGTACATGTTCAACAATTGCTGGTGTGCAGGCTATAATCAATTAGCTAAATCATTTGTCCAGCTGTTTTAAAAAAAAAATTGTGCTACATTCAAACGCAAAAGGTGCTTTGATATCTTTTTCATTTGAACGTCGGCAAGCAGGCATGCTGCGGTTGCAATGACTGAGGATAATTGGTTTTATCTGCGGATTTATTTTTTGCATTATTTTGAATATGACTCGCTGCAGTCTCAACAGCACGTCTACTTTTTCCACACGCATCTAAGTTCTAACACACATGCCCTCTCGCTTTCTCTCTTTCCATCCCTGCACACGGGGCTTTCTTAAAGGAGCTGCACCATTTTACAACAATTGAATCTACATTTTCATATTAGAATGTTTTGTCTGTTTAAGTGTATTCTTAAACTACCGTGATCAATTAAAGTTTCCGTGCCCCCGCTGAAAGTCTCATGCGCTTATTATTACACTATCAAATCTATAAGTAACCGTGACAAATAGGGTATAAGATATATAAACTCATGCTATTGTATTATCATAAATGTTTGGTAATGGCTCACTGCGTCATGGAAGCAGTTAAGTCAAATCGCATCAAAAATAGTAGTGGCAGAACTCCCAAGTGACACCTTGTGGTTGTTTGTGTCAACTGCAGTTTGTGCCATTTCTGCTGAGAAAATGGGGTGCGTGATTCATGAAGGAACCCGTCCAAACTTAACTGGGACCCACTGTACAGAAGGTGAGGGACATTTTGGGGGGAAAGAAGTGGTGCATTTTATCATTCAAACTTTTCATGAAAATTCTATAATCCAAGATGGCGCCACCATATGACGTCATAATATGCAAATTAGATATAAACATTTAATCCCTAAATAAACTTTGGGTCATCCTTAATATTTCTCTAATTTACAGAAAGTCTCTATCACTTATCACTTAAGATATAGCCTTTTGAAATGAAGATGTCGCCTAAATGTCGCCTGGCGCCTAAAGGGTTAAGTCTATGGGGATTTTTAAAAAGTTTTTCTTTAATAGTTTAAAAAGTATAAAAGTTTCAAAGTTGAAAAGACATAGCAGCTTGGTCTGTTTGAAGACCTACGTTACAAAGTTTGAATGAAGTTTCTAAGTTAAACTGTTCAAGAGAAATTGCGTACGGAAAAAGTGGTAAGCGGAGTAATAATAAGAAGAAAAAGTTGTTGCCTAGGAAGAACAGTACAGTGCATTTTCATGCACTGTAATAAGAAGAAGTTGTTGCCTAGGAAGAACAGTACAGTACTGTAATAATCATACTGTAAGTAATATAATGTTATACACAGCAGCTTTTTTGCATTTACATGCAATGGTAATTCCCTGGAATTGCATTTTGTAGTTATTATTCTTCCCACCAAATTTCTGCGTCTAATTCAGTTTCAACCGTTTAACGTAGAAACTTTGTTCAAACTTTGTAACGTAGGTCTTGAAAAGGACACTCGAGGAATGTATTTTTCACTTTTGTAAACTTTATACTTTTTGAGATATTAACAAAAAACAAGCTTATTTTTCCCCATAGACTTTGCATTAACACTATGACATCACAATGGACAAATTAACTTGATTTGCACCTGTATCAACTTCCAGCTGCTCAACTAGGACCCATCAAAGGGCCAGTTAAACTGATTGCACCTGTATCAACTGCTTTCTGCTTAACTAAGCCAACTCTCTCTGTGTCTCTCCATTCTACAAGGATATAAGGCACATTCCATCCAACTTTCTATCCATTCATCCTCTTCAAACCATTCACTCATCCACCCATTAAACTATCCATCAACATCCATTCAACTTTCTGTCTATCAACATCCATTACACTATCTACATTCAACCTTTAAACTATATACTCTGTCTCAGGCTTTAAGCATACAATCTGGCTCTCTTAAGACTACTATTTCCTCTGCCCACAACTGTTTCAAAATAAATGTCCTCACTACAATAATTCACTATCAAAAAAATTAACTATTTAAACTACTCAACTATTTAACTGTTCAGCCATTTAAACTGTCAGTTGTTATCAACTATGACTCCTGCCAACTGTTTCCAAATAAAAGTTTGTTTGGCATTTTATGTTAATATACAGTATGTTTATATTTTCATGCACTGGTAATTTCCTCGAAACTACATTTTCTAGTTATTATTATTATTATTATTATTATTATTATTACTACATTAACCCTTCTCACCTGTTTTTTAACATTGTTAAATGATGGTGATTCACTAGTCCCCTACAGTATTTTGAAGGAAGGAACCAGTTCTGTATGCATTATTGTAACAGATGGGCTAGGTTGGTAAAGTAGTTGAATAGCACACTACACATGCACACACACATACATGCACACACACGACACGCACAAACACGCACACGGACACAAACACATAAACACACATACATACAGTACACACACACACACACACACACACCCTCACACATTTACAAACACACCTACATACACAAACATACAGACACACACACACACAAATACACACAAAAAAACTAACGTACATGCAGGCACACACACTCAATAAACACACACAGAAGCACACACTCAATTACAAACACACAAAAAGGAACAAAGTAGGAAATGAACACAGTGACACAAACGTGACTTATTTTTGTGGAAAAAATGTGCTGGACTGGGCGGCGGTCATACATCTAGTTTGAATTTTTATTTATATTTATGTGGGGGTGCTTTGTTTATTCAACTGGGACCTGAGTACTAAATTTCGCTTCTACATGAAAATGTAGGAGTGACAATAAAGCTTCTTGAACCTTGAATCTTTAGCCCTGGCAGATGATCCCCCACGCCTTCCTCATAGGTTACTGCTACTACTACGGAAGGCCTCCAGCTAGAGTCTGAGGTCCCCTGGTCCCCATGTTGGGGCCTCCGGCTTAGATGTCGGTTGGGGTGCAGTCACTGTTGTACGAGGCCCCTGACATGTCTAACAAAGGACCCAGACACCTCTTCTGCACAGTGTCCCGCACCTGCTGCAACAGGGTGGCAGCCTGTGGCCCAAATATAGCTGAGGGCTCTACCGGCACTCTAGCTCCAGCTGCTTGCTGGAGCTGGGGTTGGGAGAGTCTTACAACCCAGAAATATGCTCCCCTGCCTGTTCCTTCATAAGAGAAGAGAGGCACAGAGACTGAAGCTCACCAGCAGTGTTGGGGTCCCCCGTGCCTTCCTGTATTAGACCAGAGAGGTGGCGTAAAGAAACAGAATGGCTGCAGTATTGGCCAAACAGGTCTGCATAGCCACAGCCTTGAGCAGCCCACCAAGAAGATGATCCATTACCTTGCAGTTCCTGCTAGGGCAGGTAGTGCTGCCAAATAAGGAGCTGGAGGAAGAAGAGAGTGGTGATAGAGTTTGATCCATGGGCATACCACAGCCAATTTGCTCTATTGTAGATGTTAGAGAATCTCCTAAATGGCGTTGATCATCTGCACAAGGCTGTTGGTGAATTGAATTGTTGGCACACCAGCTCTTTAAAATCTGGCAGGAGAAGAACGTCCATGAACACTGGGCACACATCTAGTCCAAAGTTGTTGTCTTGGTAACAATCAGTTACTACCTACAGTTGACAGTTACCTATAGAAAGCTACAGTCACGAAGATTCCACAATTGATTATAGTGGGGAATTTGTAGCTTAGCCTAGCCTGGCCTATGCTCGCTTATCTAAAACAAAAACATTAAAAGAAGAATTTATAAATTGTAGAAGTTGAAATGTAATTTTTAAAGACCTATTCATCTTGTTTGACCTAAACACAATCATGTTCTGCTTGGTTAAAACTGAGCTGAGTTGGTTAGATGTAGTTACTCAGGCAGCCATGTTTTTTAATTTTGAAAAGTGTCTTACTTTACCCAGAATTCATCGCAACAATTATTACCAAAAGGACAAATTCGGTGTTTTTCCCAGCAAGATCTCCTTTTGGACAAAAAACCTTGAGTTGCCAGTTCCAACAGCTAAAGCAGCTACATCGCTACACTCTGGGGGCATGAACATGGGGGCTCACGTACATGCCCCCAGAGTGTAGCGCTGTAGCTGCTTGGCTGAAGAAAGAAATATCTGTCTGACCTCATTCTGCTAGGGTCAATGCGGAGCATTTCTTTGTCCTTCTTCCAAAAGAGTTGTGGTGGTGGGGAGGCAAACACCTGGCACTCCAGCCTCACCATGTCCCCCTCGATCACACGAATGTTCTGCATTCTCATCACAAAACTGGGTGGGCGAATCATCTCCTGCGCTGTTGTATATAGGGAAGTGTAATGATGAGGTCAGGAACAGACAACTGCACTAACATTTACATTATTTGTTTTATACATTTCCAACATTTTGCGTAATTTCTGTTACACATTGTAATTCTAAACACTGATATGCAGTTATGAATACATCTGATTTGAAATTCATTGTTCTACAGTACATACAGTATTTACCAAATAAGGTTTAAAACTATGGGACAATACATATAAAAAATATAAGTTCTTACCAATTACATCAAGCCGTAGGGAGAAGCGACTCTCACCAGCTCTGTTCTTGGCTACGCACTCATAGATGCCTGCATGGTGAACCGTCACAATCTCGATGATGAAGGAGTGAATGCCTTTCTCACTCACCAGCATCTTGTGGTAGTCATCCTGACGAATGGCCTTCCCATCCAGATACCATGCCACATCAGGTGCTGGTAGACCAACAACCTGTATTAAGAATAAGCCAGCATGACACATGACATGCTGTTGAAGCTACTCACACACTATGATTACTTGTTTTGGATCTGAAATTTGATTCACAACAGGTGTTATTCCTTAGATTTAAGAGATCAGCTACATCACTGCAAAAGTTTGGACACCCCCGTCCTAGAGTTTCCTCTATTTTCAGCAATTACCTTAGAGAAGTGGATCCTTCTCTCATTCCGAACAGCTCTATTATAATTTGCTATCTTTTAGAATGGTATGGTGAACCTGTAACTTAGTTTTTATTTTGGGGGCAGCCGTGGCCTACTGGTTAGCGTTTCGGACTTGTAACCGGAGGGTTGCCGGTTCGAACCCCGACCAGTAGGAACGTCTGAAGTGCCCTTGAGCAAGGCACCGAACCCCTCACTGCTCCCCGAGCGCCGCTGTTGTTGCAGCAGGATTAGTGTGTGCTTCACCTCACTGTGTGTTCACTGTGTGCTGAGTGTGTTTCACTGGGATTGGGATAAATGCAGAGACCCTCACGGGATCAAAAGAGTATATATACTTATACTTACTTATATTTCCTTTCGTAAGGGATGTTAGTTGTGGTGTCATGCCTGGCTGCGTTGAGACAAATTCACTCATTTTTTTAGTTCAAAGATTCTAATCGTAAGCCTCTAATCGTAAGACAATGCCCTCTTAGCCCTTGATATTTCTGCCTGAGTAATGTCAAAGCAAGTTAATAACCATAATTAATTGATTAATTGTTAAACGCTGGTTCTCTGGTTCTCCCTACATTAAGTTTAACATCACCGCTGCTGTGGGACCTTAGCAACAGTAACTAAGGCTCAAAAGCAGAAAGGTCCATTATGTATCCCCAGAATCGGACTTACCTTGAAGTCAATCCTACAGAACCTTCCTTCCTCCATGGTAAGGTCTTGAGGAACCTGGATGAATCTTGGTGCATAGCACTTTTCTAAAGTAGTAGCTGCACTCTCATTTACATCTGTTCCAGGGAGTTCTTTGCTCCTACAGGAAAAGGTTCAAAATGCATTATAAATATACTAAACACCCATGTATATGTATTTGTGTGTGTGTGTATACATATATATATATATATATATATATATATATATATATATATATATATATATATATATATATACACATGCACATGTTTGTGCATGTGCATGCATGCGTACATATGTCTACTGTGTGAGTATGTGTCATACGTATGATTACTGTGAATGTATGTATGTGTGTGCGTGTGTATAGGAGTTATAATTGACCAGGACCTATCACTAAATAATCACATAAAACAGATCACCAATACTTCATTTTACCATTTAAGGAACATTTCAAAGATAAGGAAGTCCTTATCCTTATCAGACGCAGAGAAATGTATCCATTATTTTGTCACCTCAAGGATAGACTATTGCAATGCTCTATACAGTATGCTGGCTGCAATAATACCAGTCTAAAGAGCTTACAGCTTATACAAAATGCAGCTGCTTGCACACTCACTAGGACTAAAAATATGAACACTACTGTTGATAATAACCGTAATGGCATACATAAACAAACCAACTAAAGTGCCGTATCTAGACACAATATTTTAAAATAACCATTCGGAGGCGTCCTGCTGTATCCGCTGAGTTTAAACTTCAAGTGCTTCTCCATCCGGATCAGATTCTGGGTCAAACTGGAAACGACTACGTGACTACGAGCTGTAAACACTAAGCGCTTTCAGATATAACCTCCGGAGTATATGAGGAGGTTTGTCAAACGGAGGTCCTACCCTTCGGATGATTCAGATATGATGCTAACCTGCGGACCTAATACTGACCTTATACGGACGTATGTGTGAACGACATACACGCACATTACAGAATCTCCGTGTGGTTGTCGAGTGAGGGGTGGGGGCTTGTAGAGTTCACAAGATGCGAGATAAGACACAGAATATATGCGGCCGCTGCCTGTCACAGCTGCTTTTTGTTTACAAAATGTAGCCTATGCATTATGTAGGCTAAAGAAGAGAAATCTATTGTGCATAGGCTAATACTTGAAGTAGGCTAGTCACGTAAGTGCGCACTTGAAATTGACCTAGCCTACAGTATTTGTATGTGTGCTTCAAATAAACACATTTATCTGTTTTCAACGTTATGTACCAGAATTAGCTATAGAACCCCAAATCTGGTTTGCGTTGGAGAGAGAGAGCATGCACAAACTTTATGGTAGGCTACCAGCCAATTCAGTAGGCTAACTCAAGACTTCAAGATCATACAACGTTTTTAAGCAACAAACAAAATACTAACATTAATAACAGTGAAGTTGTTCGTTTTTTCATGGTTTATTTTTTCCAAAAGCATCCTCTCCCCATGTGTCGCATTTACGTAAGGAGCTTGGAACAAAGTTGGGTTTTCTTCGTTTTCATTTTCTCTAGGCATATATGCTCAGCAAATATCAGCGAGCTCAGCAGGTCATGAAGGCTATCAATGAACAGAAAACCGTGTTGGCTAACAATTTATTAAATACTCCTGTTATTGTCGTCAACGACGTCGCTGTAGGCTACTGCCTTTTCAGCGCCTTCTGCTTATGATGATCCAGTCTTCTGAATTCGTTCGACCTAACGTGTCTCTAACGTTCCCTTCAGGTGTTCTATCAAAATGTTGTATGCCCTCATGGACAGTAGCTCCGTGATGTCTGCATCTTTCCAGGTCGGAGATTTTCTGGACAGCACTATGCCACTCCATCATAACACTGGCATTTAAGTCAGATCTAACCACATGGACGCACGAAAGAAACGTCACCAACACGCCCTCTCACTAGGTGTGAATTTTAACCGCATGTTCTACTCCTCGTTCAGACACAGCACATTTACATAATGTCCGGAGGAAATACTAGGGGGGGGAGTAGTATAAATACCGGGTGAATTAGGACTTCCATATGACCGGTTATGTCATTCAGATATACGGCCCCACCGTTTAACATCAGCAGAACCTCCGGTCTTACACGCATGTCTGAAAGTGCTTATTAGCGCATGGTACTGTGGCTGCAAGCTGGTCAAGGCCACACCCCCACCCTCCACTTTGCCCCGCCTCTTTCCTCATCAAAGTCAAAGTCTGCTTTATTGTCAATTTCTTCACATGTCAAGACATACAAAGAGATCGAAACTGCGTTTCCTACTATCCCACGGTGGAGACAAGACATATTTTACCAATTAGGTCCACAGACAAACATAACATTCAAGTAAACAATATAAAAAGTAAAAAATAAGAAGGCACATACATGAAGAAATAAGAGCAGCAACATTTGGTAGAAATTGTGCATACAGTAGACAGTCAATATAATAGTGCAAAAGTCAGGCCAATAAATGGCTGAGGTAGTTTTGTTTGACCTAAGTATGCAAGTGGCATAGTGGTGCAAGTTATGTAAGAGCAGCAGAAGTGTGTTCAGAAGTGTTCAGGACAACAACAACAAGTTGCAAGTGTACAAGTGGAGTAGTGCAAGTGGAGTAGTGCAAGGCAGCCATTTTGGGTCTAAAAGTCCAGGATGTTATGTAGCTGAGGGTGGAGGGGGAGAGAGTTCAGGATCCCAACAGCCTGGTGTATGAAGCTGTTGGTGAGTCTGGTGGTGCGGGGAGCCGCAGGCTTCTGTACCTCTTCCCAGAGGGCAGTAGATCAAACAAATTGTGAGCGGGTGACTTGCATCACCACACCTTTGGTCGCCTCTATGGGTGAGGTGGGAGGTGTAAATGTCCTTCATGGAGGGGAGAGAAGCACCAATAATCCTTCCAGCTGTGTTCACTATGCGCTGCAGGGCTTTCCTGTTGTATTCAGCGCAGCTTCCGCCCCACACAGCGATACAGCTGGACAGGATGCTCTCAATGGTGCTTCGGTAGAATGTGGTCATGATGGCTGGTGGAGCACTTGCTCGCCTGAGTTTCCGCAGGAAGTACAGGCGGCGCTGAGCTTTCTTCGCCAGTGATGCAGTGTTGGTTCTTCACTGATGTGCACCCCCAGGAATTTGGTGCTGCTCACTCTCTCCACCACAGCACCGTCAATGGTCAGTGGCAGGTGTTGGGTGTGACCTCCACGGAAGTCAACAACAATCTCCTTTGGTCTTGCTGGACGCTCAGCAGGAGGTTGTTGTCCCTGCACCACGGGTCAGAAGGTCGACCTCCAACCTGTATTGAGTCTCGCCGCCCTTGGTGATGAGACCCACCAGAGTTGTGTCGCCAGCAAATTTCACTATGTGGTTGTTGCTGTAGGTTGCAGTGCAGTCATCGCCAGCAGGGTGAAGAGCAGCGGACTGAGCACGCAGCCTTGGGGGCCCCCGCTCAGTGTGATGCTGCTTGAGATATTGTTGCCAACACGTACTACTTGATGCCTCTGACAGAGGAAGTCCAGTAGCCAGTTGCAGAGGTAGGTACTGAGTCCCAGTTTGTCAAGTTTGCAGATGAGTTGTTGTGGTATTATGGTGTTGAATGCAGAACTGAAGTCTATAAACAGCAATCTCACATATGAGTCTCTTTTTTCCAGGTGGGTGAGGGCTGGGTGGAGGGCAGAGCAGATTGCATCCTCTGTGGACCGCTTTGGCTCGGTATGCAAACTGGAAGGGGTCCAGGGTGGGGGGAGAATGGATTTGATGTGTGACATGACAAGCCGCCAAAGCACTTCATGATGATGGGTGTCAGTGCCACGGGCGTAGTCATTGAAGCAGGATGGAGCAGTTTTCTTCGCACAGGAATGATGGTGGCAGCTTTGAAACATGATGGGACGATGGCTTGCTTCAGGGAAGTGTTAAAGATGTCTGTGAAGACATCCTTAAGCTCCTCAGCGCAGTCCTTCAGCGCACGACCTGGGATGTTGTCTGGGCCTGCTGCCTTACGGGTGTTGATAGCAGCAAGTGTCCTCTTCACGCTTGTCGGGCAGAGAGGCACAGGGGCTGCTCGTGGTGGAGGGGGGGGGGGTCTTCTGTGGGCAAGTGCTGTTTTGTGCTTCAAAGCGAGCAAAGAAACGGTTCAGATTGTTGAGCAGAGGGTTGTTGCTCTCACAGCTCTGTGGCGCGGGCTTGTAGTCCGTGATGGCCTGAATGCCCTGCCATAGGCTTTGTGCGTTCCTGCTGTCTTTGAAGTGGGTGGTTATATTGTGAGTGTATTCCTTTTTTGCTTCCTTGATGCCACGGGACAGGTTGGCTCTCGCTGTTCTCATGCCAGCTTCATCCCCAGCTCTGTAGGCTTTGTCTCTGGCCCTCAGCAGCCTGAGGACATCCCCTGTCAGCCATGGCTTCCAGTTAGCCCGAGTGATGATGTCTTTTGTGTGGGTCACATCATCAATGCACTTGGTGATGTAAGAGGTTACAGTGTCTGTGTAATCCTCTATGTCTGTCTGATTGTTGTAAGTGGCTGCCTGCTTAAACATTTCCCAGTCTGTTGTGTCAAAGCAGTTTAAAGTGTTCATTAGCATTTAAAGCTACAATGCCAAAAATAAAATCTTACCAAGTGTTATTAATCTTTAATTTAGATCAAAAAAATCTATTTGGTATCGTTTAAGTAGGAAAAGACTTACCTATCATGCCCTCAAAAGACAATTTTGACTTAATTCAAGAAGGCTTTAAAGGGAAACTTGGCAGGATTTCCCCCTCTGCTGGAGAAATTGCGCATTAAGCTATTTCAAACTGTGGGAAAAGGTAACGATAAAGCACATGGATTTGTTTACAAGCTAGCGAACGGTTATTATAAGTTTGGCAGAACTATGTGAATGTTACAAGGTAAGAAACACAATTTTAAAACAAGTTTCTTGTTTCTCACTTCTCTTTCCGGGACGGTAGTCTCAATGATGCAAGGTTGGTGTTCCGCCTGGGGATGCTAGGCGCAGCGGGGAAAGTCACCATTTTCACCGGAACAGGTCATTTAACCATCCAAATGATTTCTAAATGGGTTTATTACGTTGCAATAGTTGCCAAGTTCCCCTTTGACTTATTTTAAAGGAGAAGTTCGGTGTGATATTGACCTGAAAGTGTGTTGAAACATGATACCGAGTGTGAACTTTTGTCTCATAGTTCATCTCGGCTTGTCCCCTGCACTCCGAAATCTGGCGCTAGTTAGCCGATGCTACCAACAGGATTTCAATGGGGGTGCCTCGGGCATCGGGCTTGCTCTGTTCTCACCCGTAGGCCATCTCATCCCCATCAGTGATTAGGCCCACCACAGTTGTGTCATCGGCAAACTTTGACTGATGCGTAGCAACATGTCGTATCAGAGGGTATCGTATTGAAATATTTTGATATTGTTACATCCCTAATATATATAGGGTGAACAGTGACATCATTATCTGTATCTGTAACTGTATCTGTTCAACCAAAAAAAGATCTGTATTTATTCAGTTATGAAACAGGAAGTGGGCATGGTCTATCCTTATAACCTAATATCATTGGGAATATAATTGTTGCGACTATTGTACCTATTGGCTAAGCAAAGGTATTAAATCCTTGCTCTAGCTATATAAAGTGCTAAAGAATTAATGAGCCACACACAAAGTCACCTCCTCCTTTATCTGACTGATTTGAGAGAACAGTGGTTGATGCAGGCAATTGAGCCAACTTTTCTCCCTGAATAATGACACGTATATTTGCTTCAATTCACCCTTCGCTGTCCCGCCCCCCTTAGTTACTGTCGCTAAGGCCAACAAACTCTGACAAATTTGGCTGGAATTGGAATTGGCTAGAACTGCAATGGTAGCTGTAAGCTACTGTAAGCTCTTTGCAAAGTACATCCCAAAAGGTTATTTTGGAGACCCAAGGACCTGATTTTGTTTAGAATCCGTCAAAGATCTCCAGTATCTAATGGAGAGACAGGCACAAAATTCAAATCTAGCTTTGTTGAGTGACAAACTTTGAAGAGATGCAAGTGTAATTCATTTATATTAATGTTAGCAGTGATTAGCTATGTTACCTATCTACAAGTAAAAGTAGGGCTGCCAACCGTTCCGTAAAATACAGAATCTTTACGTATTTGAAAGGAAAAAGATGTGTTCCGTATTGAACCGATACGGAACACAATTTGTTCCGTATTATTGAGAATCAACTCAGTGCAAATCCATGACAGATCAGTATAATAAGTCAGACTATGAATGAAGAATGCACGATTAGTATGAGATAAAGCGAAGCCTTGCTGCTGTCATTTATCCCTCTCGGATTTTTCTGTCATCACTATCCCAGCAGATAATGCACTTTTCGTTTGAGCCACTGTAAGTCAGGTAGGCCTATATTACTCTGATAGTAGCGTGCGATGATGTCTTGTTCAAAGTTTTACAGTGCATTTGTCCAAGATGACCAACTAGGCTAGTTTACTTGCTGCTGAGACAGAAAAAAGTCAGATATAATTAAGGCTTCACCAAATTCATTTTTTTTCTGTGATATCTGCCAGTTCAGTTTTATACATTTCAGAGGTTGGTTTGAGTAGAATATAGGCTACAAACAGTTGTGTCTTTATTAAGTGTTTTTGCATCAAAGAAAATGAGTAGGCTTAGGCTAGTTAAGCTACATTAATTCAATACGAACTGGAGATTTTTTTTTTGTGTGTGTATCATGAGAATGTGCACTCATTTCACCAAATTGTGCACTCGTTTTACCCAATATGATATAAATTTACTAGATTGTGCATAAAATGTAGTATATACTGTAATGCGCTCATTTTAGCAAAAAGTGCACTCATTTTAGTGCATTCATTTGACACAATTTAGTAAACGGGCCCACAATTTTGTAAAATGATGCACTATTTACAAGCACACATTTACATCTTCATCATCATACATCTTGCAATACACACACACATAGTCTATATCAACTGAACCCAACTGAAGTCAGTAAGCCGGTATACTACATGCCCCACCCTTTCCTTATTTTCATATCAGAAAGCAAACCTAAGTAAAAAATGTATAATCTCCTGCAAGTGACGAGCACATTATACACAAAGCTGGCTTACATTAGAACAATAAACATCTTTATTTAGCTTATTAACATTAAGTTGACTGTGTGGCTTAATTCACAGATGTTGTGGATTAGGTACAAGGAGAAACACTTTGCTTAGAATTAGCACGGTGCATCAATACTGCAAAAGTATTGCAACACCTTGAAATTAAAATTGTCACAATACTTAATTTTATTAGTGTCGATACTTTTAAGAATGACTTTGTTCTTAAGAAGTAGTATGTGCGTGCGCAAGGCATGATTCTAGTGCCTCCCCTAGCCTGCACGTCTTTTCTCCTCACACACAACAGGTACAGCTGTCGTGCCATAAACTGCGAGACATGGCTGCTAGTTTAAGTGATGCTGTGGCCACACAGCAACACATAATAATAGTCTAATATCATGTTGATTTGCTCACTTACATCTCTCAACTTTGTGTTGCCAACATATCTAGGCTATGAGATTTAGGTAATTTGGGCCTATTGTTGGGTTTAATGTAGGCTACTCAGCTTGGCAAACTGTCTGTCATTTGTGTAGTGCTCACTAAAATCACTAATGAACATTGCAAGACACTTATCTCTTCTATGATCCCAGAAAGATTTTCTTCAACTTGTTCTATCTAATGACACAGAAAACAAAACGAATTGCATCCACATATCCTTGTTATGCGCTATGCACAACTATTTTACACTAACCTAAAACCGTGGGACTGAAGGCTAATTACTCACGTATTTCTTAAAGTGACAGACACTCAATTAGACCTACCCACCACATTAAAGATATGCCTAAAAGTTTAAAAATCAATATGAAGTATTCAAATGTCAAAATATTTTTAGCTACTAGTAATTATGCTGATTATAAAAAACTACACATTATTATCAAAATACATACACTTATATATGAATTCCAAAATATATGAAATAGAAACATATTACATAAGCCATCATTTTCTGTGTGTGTGTAAATATTACTGATGACGTCAAGGTGGTGGGGCCCCCCAAATCAAATAATTATTGACTTGGAAACAATAATTTTGGTATCGTGACAACACTACTTACAATAACCAGAAGGAGAGAATACAATTTACAGAGATCATACAAGATTAGGGTAAGGCCACTATTCTCTGTATCGGTGTTGCATTAATCCCATACACATCGTTTGCCCATCCTTTTCGACTCACTTTCTATGGAGGAGTGTGAGGCTGGTACTGAACTGCCATTGGCTCATCTGCATTTTGATGGGCGGGACTTAGCAAAGGGTGAATTGCATGAGCCTTCACTGAGGGTCCCTCAGCTGTATCTTCCACAGCCTATTGTGGTGTTGTCAAGATAAGAACCATCCCTCTGATCACTGCCCCTCCTCTACATGTTGCTTTACTACTTTCAGTTGGAGATTCAAGTAGAAGTTGTTGGAGCTAAGGTTGCCAGCCAATCAGCATAAAACTATTCATTGTAAACAGGCATGTAAAAAGCCTCTGAGCATGTTTTGACAGACATAAATTGCCTTCTATGTTAACATCAGAGAACAAGGTGAAATACTCTGTTCATCCATTCAATATTAATTACATTATTTTTTGTCTGTCAAATAAAGCTTTTATTAAAACCTGAAAATAAAATGGGTTATCAGTTATAATATCAGGGTATCATGATACATTTCCGTTTATTGGTGTCATTGTTAGTTGGCTTGGACAAAAGTGTCTGCTAAGAACCATAAACATAACACAAATGGATGGAATCTCAGCCTTTTTAGGTGTACAAAGGTAATTTTTTTACTCACCATATTCCTGCCATATGTCGTCCCTCTGCAGAATCGGGCTATACATTTGAGAAAAAAGCTTATTTTAGATTATGACAATCAAAATAGGTTTTTCTCTATACATCTGTCAATAGTATGCTTCAAGCACCTGTCTTCTTACACACTGTTGTCACTACAATGAAATTGTTGTTACAATGACTACGACACACGTAGCCAATGACCTGCTAAAAGTGCATTCAGCAATTGTACACGATTTCAAGCCCATAACTTTTTTTGCACATTCAGCAATCATCTCATGATCCGCTAGCTGCCCATTCTGTGAGTACACTAGAGCTGTAATCGGGCCTTAAAAGTTCCCGACAAACACGGGACGTCCCCCGGACCTCATGCCGACATTCACGACGTCCCCGATTGGTCCCGAACGTCATGTTCTCTAGCGGACGTTCCGGTGACCTTGACGTCCGGAGCAAGTTATTGTTTGGTTATTGCTTGACGTCCGGTGCAGGACTTTCTGGGGACGTCACCGTCAGGTACCTCGGATGACATTTGCATTTGGTCATTTCAAATACCTCCTAAGGACCCGACAATAACGTTTTACCGGGGACATGGGGGGGACGTTTGTTTATTCATACATGGCAACGGAGTTGAGAGCGCTCTGGCTGCCACCTGCAGGACGGAGACATCACATCCATGCACGACATCACGTTACACGTCTGGGGATGACTAAAGTACCTATCTATCTAGTCTCTAGCAGTAGCTGCATTAGCCTACCGTAGTCTAAGGCAACATATCATACAGTTTATGAAGTTGTGTGTCTATGAGCAAAGTAGAACCATATGTCTACTTTGCTCATAGACGCACAACATCTATGAGCAAAGTAGAACCATATGTCTACTTCATAGATGCTCATAGATGCACAACTTTATAAACTGGGAAAAGGGTTAACGTTAAACTCAAAATGTATGTGCTACATAATTACATAATTCAGCACAGACCTCTCAAGTCTCACGCATTGAGCGTGAGACACACACATTTCAATGACTTCACACGCTCACACGCCACACATGGCATTTCTCACTCCGAGAAATTATTAACTTGCCCGCACAGAAATTTCTAAGGGCTGTATTTTGTGACACAACGTTGCTGTCTGTGCGCTCATTCAGCTCAGAGAGCTGCTGTTCAGTTACTAACCTATCGGCCAGTCAGAAAATAGGATTTCTCAACCAATCAGGAAATAGTTTTGTTTTGATGTGGGTCCGCAACGTGGAGACTGCTGGTCCACGGATTCGTGGAGTGAAATTAGGCCCGGTGCTTCGTCTGATAATTTGCTGCGCAGTTGATCAAGATACCGCGGACCGACAAAAAAAGAAAACAAACGTTTCTGCTATCGATGTCATTAAACATGGAGCCATACAATAAAGTGGTGGTAGCCTATGAGCGCTCATTCAATGCAGGCGCCTGCGCCAGAGAAACTGAAACTAATCGATAACGTTGGTATCAAAGCTCCGCTTCAACCTGTTGAATGCTATTTAATTGTTTAACGACACTTAAAACACTTTTTTTCTCCATTTCCTACCAATGTATGATGCTTGCATGAGGGAAACATCCCAAAACAATAGCACCCATATAATTGTTGCTGTTTTGACAAGTATTTCTTTTCTTATGCAAGCATCATGCAACCATGCAAAAGCAATGAAACGAATTATATCTTACATTAGTAAAGCAGTCCTCTGATGTGCATGTCACAAAACATTTAAGTGAAAGTGCATGTATAACAATATAGGCATAATAATGATTGTGATAATGACAATTTGGAGGGAGTGGGGTAGATGAGCCCTATGACCCCAAAGTCTGCCACGACTGGGCCTCAGGTCAAAGAAGTTTGAGAAAGGCTGGTCTACATAACCTGCATCAGATTGAGGTTTGCAGTGATGCGCCTGAAGGCACGGGTTGAGGACCCAGTCAGTTACGTCACAATATGCACATTTGTTCATACCTACATAATCACCATTTTAATCACCAACTTTTTTTTACTTTGAATCTTGAAAAAAAAAAAAAATATTGACCTACCTACCGACCCATTTTTTAAAAAAATGTTGGCTGTTACTGCAAACAAGAATATTTTTAAGGATGGCCTCATGACTGAAAATGGCTGACATTGAACCACAGTGCTTTAAATGGGAGCCCCCAGTATCAGTCATCAAGGCATAAAAATCTGCCACAAACACTTACAACACACATCACTCAAACACACACACACACAAACACACACACAGATAGAACCACCACTGTTCAAGAGACCATTTTGGGGCTAAATGTGCTTTTTCTCATTTGGTTGTTTTCTGTTTGTTTAGAGCAGAATGAGCCACTGCTGTTCAAAGGGCCCATTTGGGTGAAATTATTATTATAATTTATGTTATTATTATTTACTATAGGGTTCTAGAATAAATAAAACAGTGTGTTTGAAATAATGGAATTTGTGCTCTCTCATGGGTCTGTTGATTGGGGGGAGGGGGCGTTCAAGCAGACGTAGGACTTTCATGTACTTCGATCAGGGGGGAGGGGCGTGGCACCGTGCCAATGCCACGCCCCCTCCCCCCTGAGAAACAAAGTCTCACTCCTTGCAAACTTCAAAACTTGAGAGCCCTGATTCAGCATGTCTGCATGCAGACATGCTGAATTATATAGCACACACATTTTGAGTTTAACATTAATGTATAACGTTACAAACTAGGGAAGGGATTTTATCAAAATGTTAGCTGATGTGATGCTTGGTGTAACGTTAGCAAAGTCGCTGTTCTTAGCTTCTAGCTTAGCCTACAATGCGCTTTTCTTCAGATAACTGTCATTACGTGATGCATGTAACATGCTCTAAATAGGCAGTGGTTTATTTAACGTAGTCACATACTTATTATCTGTTTTATTTTCAGAAACACACACACGGCCGAATTGGGACTGAACCGGCTTTTGGAGCGGAATACGATGCAATAAAACTAGAGAAATGTTAAAAACAGTCCACGTAGCATTTGTTTAGGGTTGTCTA
The DNA here is from genome assembly GCF_017589495.1 of Alosa alosa. Taxonomy (NCBI): domain Eukaryota; kingdom Metazoa; phylum Chordata; class Actinopteri; order Clupeiformes; family Clupeidae; genus Alosa; species Alosa alosa. Next base: position 61,190 of record NC_063209.1, read on the forward strand.
GCAACATAAGTGACTACTTAATTTGTAAAACGATCTAGCTCTACATTGCAGAAGAATTAAGGATACTGCTTCTTCATGACTTGTTTAAATGTCATTGTAATTTATTTGACGCATGCTCGCGTTTAAAACTGTCACGCATAGGCCTAGCTGTCCCCGATGTTACAGCAGCTCCTTGTGGAAACAGCAAAGAGTGCACATAACCGATAAGATTTCTAACGAGGAGCAGAAGCTCTCTGCCTCACCAGAGCCTTACTGTTCAGAGCATTCATAGCCTAGAGAAAACGATAAATTTTTCTTTATCTGCAATGTTCCAGGAAGAAAGGCTTACATTTATAGGCTGTCCCTGTTTGATCACAGCAGGTCCAAGAAAACGAAAGTGGATATAACGCCAATGCATTCTAGTTATGTTTCATGTACTTTTATTTCATGTTGAGTTTTGCTTCCCAGCATGCATTACATTAATTTAGTATTTTTGGCTATTATTAGTTTTAATATTTTGAAACAATATGGTTTGAACAATTTATCTTAGGCTAGCCTAGGCCTACTCTGATGATGTTTTGAACAATATGCTACGGGATATGCCCATTAAAACGTCGATTAGTTTATTAAGAAAATGACACCGTGATGTGAAAGCAGCACATCCTAGCCCGGTATAAATGTCCATGTCTACTCATCATTAGTGTAATGCATTCGAGGACGGATTTCATACATGCGAAAATATGAGGTGAGTGAAGTTGATTGGCGTAGTTGTAGAACAAGTCATTAATGCGTGTTCATGTTCCGGCTACCTCTCTCCTAGCAACGCTGAGATTTACAGAATACCATACCAAATCGCGCTTTATGTTTTTTTTTTTTTACCATCGCGGAAATATATACGTCGCGCGCATAACATTGCGGTGACCACTACAGGACGTCCTCTCAAAGTCTCGTGGTCGTCTTTTAGACCTGCCGAACAGAGGTCCGCGGGACGTAAAGGGAACCCTACACAATGTCGAGGAGGTGACGTTCGCCAGGGGACCTTAAGGGGACGTCGCCAGGACTTTATTTTGTTTACTGGGTTAGGCCTGATAAGGCCCGAGCCCGAGACTGACAACTTTTTAAAAGCCCAAACCCGTTTACAGCCCAACATTATTCAAATTTCTGCACGCACACAGCTCATTTTCCTTTCCTTTCCCTTTTTGTCAAGAATGAGTCATTTTTAAATTTTTTAATATAATTTATTCATGACTAACGTAGTCTTGGCCACTTGGAAGTTGGAACAAAGAAATAAAATAGCCTAAGTCCTCTGTAACATCATAACATCTCAGCACTCTGAAGTTTGCGGGAACCCTCCCATACATAGCCCCGACATTAATTAGGTATTGCGCCAGCTCTTCAAACCCCACGGCATTTACGATATTAAAAGGCCTAATGTCTTTACAGCGAAAGCTGACACAATTGTTCTCCGTAACCATTTGTTTCACCTTTGCAGGGTTGGGTTTTGTTGTTGTAACAAACAATGTGATTGTAGGTTGATCCTGGGCACTGGCAGGTGTGGCAAACATCTTCAGCTCTAGAGTACACAGCAAAAAAACCTTGGTCTCTAGGCAACCTAGGCTTCAAAAACTGCAAACAAACAAAGTGGTGGCAGCCTGGGGGGTATTCCAGAAAGCGGGTTTACTGGCTTAACTGGGTATGTTAACCCAAAGTAAGTGGTAAACCTGGGCTTTCAGTTCCAAAATGGCCAGGCTACTGTATGTAAGTCACTATGGTAACATAGGCTTTGAACTTAACCTGGTAGGGGGTAGGTTTGTTTAGGTTATCAGGTTATGTTTAGGTAATTAGGTGCACGTTCTGCAGGGCCGCTGCTTTGACACTTGTCACACAATGCCGTCTAAGCAAAATAATGTCACACAAATTACATTTCAACAGATTCAGCAGCCATTACTGAGGTCATCCGCCATCTTTGTTTACTTTTCACAGCTGTTTCAGAAGTTGTCGCAAAGGATTATGGGTAGGAGGGAGCATGAAGTGTGCATCGATGCCGTCTTCAAAAAGTTTTTTTTTTCGGTTTTGAACCGCACTTGCTGCCTCGCTCCGCAGTTGGATTTCTTAAAAGGCAGCAGTTTTTCATGTTTCGAACAGAGCCGATGCCAGAATGTACTGGGAATCTAATTTGAGCAACAAGAGTGCATTATACCTTACGGGAATATTATCAGATCCAGTACAGGCTAACTAATGTGTAGGCTCTAACTTAATGTTAGAATGAATTTGATGGGTAATTTCTGGGTACCCATGCCTTCCAACACTCATCACCCCATACTTCGATCCGGATGCTGGAGCACAAACAAGGTTTAACGTTGCCCACAGCAGAACCCACGTTAAAATAGAAATGACATTTGGGATTCTCAAAGAGGGATTTCAGTACGTGTGTGGGCTGACGCACTCAATCTGTGACAAGGTTGTATATTGTGGGGAAATTTCCAGTAATTAGCGTTTTAATGACTAATGGGGTTGCTGTTGTTTAACTGGCTACACTTTAAAGAAAGGTAGATATTAAAAAGATGATCTTAGTTTTTTTTAATTTTCTTTAGCTGTGGTCTCCAAGGTCAGCCTGACTTAGGGAATCTGACGTGCTTATGCCTTTAATGAAAGATCATGAAAGCTCTTTTTCTTTCTTTTATGTAATCCATCCAGAATACTCTGTTTTAGTCCTATAAATAATGGTAAGACTTTGTTTATAACTCAGATTTGTTGCCCTCATGCTTGCCTAGGATGCTTGTATGTTTGTAACCTGTCTCTGGCGTCATGACTAAAGCTTTGTACTCTGCCGTACGGTCAGCTTGCCTGTGGGATACTTTTTGCCTCTTTGTGAAAGTCTAAGGCAGGTGGTTAGTAACATGTGCTTGGCAGCAGAACGAGCAAGCGAATGGTTGTGGGTAAGGAGAAGTTACCCTTCCTGGGGCGCAAGCTAAGGTAAGCTAACTGGCTCATTTGTTTGGTCTTTGTGACGGACCGTGCTTAGGTCGATGGTGGTTGGTTAGGGTTTTTTAGGGTTATGGTTGAGTCCACATCAATGGGACGGACCAACCTAGACCATGCCTAGGTTGGTTAAGAGTATTTGGATATTTTATTGTGGTAATATGGTGGCAACATGGGGCATAAGGTAAGGTAAGCTAGCTGGCTAATTTGTTTTGTGTTTGAGACGGACTGTGCCTAGGTTGATGGTGGTTGGCTAGGGTTTTTATGGTTATGGTTCAGTCCGCATCAACGGGACAGACCAACCTAGCCAACCTAGACCATGCCTAGGCTGGTTAAACAGACCAACCTAGCCAACCTAGACCATGCCTAGGCTGGTTAAAAGTATTTTGGGTATTGGATATTTCAATGTGGTAATATGGTGGCAGCATGGAGGGGAGTATCTCCAGGACGCTGATTTCACTGTTAAGTCTTCATGAGGTGTCGTAGGCCTAACTTAACAAAACATCGGTGAATGAGGGTGCCCACATGATAACCCCAATGACATGCCGCATACTTTATACTGCTGTTATGGGCCATTTGTCTTGTGTTTGTGACCATTGGTTGGCAGATTTGTGGTTAGTGTGCCTTTTAAAGTTAATTTGAGTAGGGGCTTCTGATTGTGTTTTTACCTTGGATTTTGGCACAAAGGATTATAACATCTAATCCTGTGTATTAATGTAAGTAATACTTAATTTTTACGACACTATAGTCTAAGAAAGCATCATACAAAGCAGTTAATATGTGATGCCCACTGAATTATTTAATATATTGTGCTTTTGACATTAATAGCCTATCCTAAACTTACACATTTAAGCCAAGCAAGGTCCTTAGCAGACACTATTTTTTTTTTATTACAGTTCTCTCCTCGTAAGCCTTGAGGAGAACTTGCTGCTCTGCCTTTGAAAAATATGGTGCTCTTTTTTTCGCGCGCTATTTTCACTCATGGTTTCGACTCTTAATAGATGATGTCTTTATAAGTTCGCCATGAACACGCACGACTCTAGGTTAACCAATACAGGGTTGATTGAACTAATTCGTAACCAGTGTTTTGAAACCGACAGCTCGGGTTTAGTCGTCATGGGTTCAGGCAACCTAGAGGGTATTCCCTCAACCTCACTAATAAAGGCGGCACTTAACAGAAATAGCCTGGCTTGAACTAGCGTAGACTTTCACTTGGGGCTGAAGCCGTTCCATTAACTAAAGTTAGCGGCATCTTGGCCTCGTTTATTCAAGCGCGGTTTAGGTCAGCTTCATCTCTGGTCGTGCACGAGGTAGAAAAGTAGACCAAAACAGTAGATTGGCAAAAAGAGGATATATGTCATAAAAAATTAAGACAATACTAGACGATTTCTTTTCAATTTGCAAGCCCCATCTACAGGATTTTCATCGAAAGTAATCACATTTAACATCGAGAGAAAAAAAAATAGGGTAACACTTTATAACAAGGTGCCATAATAAATAGCAAACTAGTCATTACCTAGCCCTTTGTTAATATTTGTTAATTGTTACTAAAATATGTATCTATTTGTTAATGGTTAACTAAATGTCTTTTTGGCACTAATTAACAGCTATTTCTTACATCAGTTAAATGTACAATGTTTATTTACAAACTATATGTTAAAGGGGTCATAGAATGCAAAACCGAGTTTACCTTGTCATAGATGAATAACGATAGTTCAGTGGGTGAAATGGAGATACAGAGAAGTTCAAAACCCCATCCACGCCTCCTTTCTGTGCAAATCTCACAATTCGAAACTCCCGCCATAAAACGGGCGAATCCAAAAGAAGCTCAGAGTTTACGCAAACTCTGAAGTGGTGCCTTATTTGGCTCTGGCCTGTACATTTGTCACGCCCCAAAATTTACATACAGACCAGCCCACTGGTTCGCTGGCCCAAGAACATGAATGGAGGTTGTGAAGATGTCAGACACTAGTTTAGCTAGCCTACTGTTGGGTTTACTTCTACAAGAATTACAAAGCAGGCAGTTTCTCTATCGAAAATGAGCCAGAGAGGTAAATGCAGTGTTCCAGGCTGCACGGAGAAAGGGGAAGTTTGTCACAGTCTTCCCAAGGATCCGAAGACTCGGCAGGCATGGATAATGTTTGTCTATCAGAAGATCCCTGCAAAGTTCGACGCTCAGCTGTTCATTTGCTCTAAACATTTTACCGAAGACAGCTTTCAAAATCTTGGACAGTTTAAAGCAGGATTTGCCAAACTTCTTTTACTGAAACGAGGGGCTGTTCCGACCGTAAGGTCATCACAACCGCAAGCTGTAAGTATTATTTTGTTGCTAAGCAGTTGATAGCAATGCTAGCATATCGTGTATAGCAACATACATGTACACGTAGAATGTGTTACGATTCAGTTTGTTAGCAATGGGGGTAACATTATTTCATTTCCCTGACTGTATTTCATTCGAATAAATAACATGTTGACATGTAAATCTACACTTTACGATGCACGTTTGTCCAGGTCTTCGTCAGGTTATTTTGTTATTCTATTCCAGCAAGATAGCTAAAGCTGAGTAGAATCACGATAGTTTGGTTGCTAGAAGCTAGCACTAAGCTGTAATGTTACCCACCTAAGTCGATCCTGTTACCACTTTTAGAAGTGGAAACTAGGAGTAACGTTAACATTATCGTGTAAAATGATTTCAGAGCACATCACAAGAACAACAAGAACAACCACGAACAAAAGTTGCAGCATGCCAAACAGATCCTCCTTGTGTGGCATCTCGCGGGACGCAGCTTTCTTTTACTACATTGAGACCTCACCAACGAAGCAAAGGTAAACGTTCTAATTATTCTTATGTTATCATGAATATTATCAGACGTGTTATGGTGTTTGTGTGTTCCAAACATTTGTAGCATTATTACTGGGTAGCATTTAGTAGAGCAGTGTTGCCCAATTACTTACCTTGATGACTGAGTACATTAGTGAGCCATTCACAACAAATTAAAGAAGTATTCATAGTATGAATAGACCTATTCATACTATTCATCTGACTGAATGACCTGCATTTACTTTTGTGGGGAAGGCTGGTGAAAGTTATTTGTTCAACCAGTATGAATGGGTCTATATACAAAAGATATGACTGATTAGTAAATTGTATGTTGTATCACAGCAGTACATTGTCCTTCGGCACCGAGCAATCCATATGACACCCCACTAAATAGTCTCCCCTCCCCTTTGAAGGCATACAGGCAACGCCAAGAATGCCAAAGTGTGGCAGTAGGCACAACGGCTCCTTCAGTCTCTGGGCCATTCTCTTCAACTCCTTTGAAGGGTCAGAGGCCAGCAAAGAGACCTCGCATTGAATTTGAGGAGGTGGAAGATGTTTCCTCTGCATGCACTGATCCTCAAGATTCCACATACGATCCTGCACAGTCTGCTACAATGGAGACAGAATCATCTCAGCTTTTGTAAGTAAAGTTACAACTCTCACAATGCAGCAGTGCTATTTATATGCATTGTGACTGTTGTCAGACAGTACAATTGTTTTTGACAGATTTTTGACTGAGATGGACAATGTTGTTTTTCTTTATTATCTTTTGTAGTACATCACCAGTGACTTCATATGGCGATGCAAAATACATTGTTTTTGAGCAATGCCTCTTCAGCCTGTTCGAGATCTGCCCTGTGTGCACAAGAACCTGTACATTCCTGCCACGCAGAAGAGGGTCCTTCCTAGCGATCGACCAACTATGCCCTCACTGCAAGTTCTTCCGACAGTGGAAGAGTCAGCCAGTTATTGGGAGCACCCCTGTGGGCAACCTTCAGCTGTCTGCTGCCATTTACTTTTGTGGAGCTTCATTTTCAAAGATGAAAAAGGTATCATTGTGCTCATTGTCCCCTGCAGGAAGTGTTTGTCTTTCACTGATGACTTCACAACTGATCTACTTTTAATTATTTTATAGATATTTGATGCAATGCAGCTGAGAACACACACGTATGATGCCTTCAGAAGACATTGTGTACAGAAATGGGTTTTGTTTAGTGAAAGTGTGAGATCAGGCCTAATTGCCAGCCATCAAAATGCAAATCATTACAATTTTAGGCTGCTCTAACTGAAAGGCACTTGTAACAACACCGGTTAGAGTACAGCTTTGGCACAGCCTACAGGTTTAGCCAATGCTTTTGCTGTGAGTTAATAGTAGTATTTTGCTTGGTGTGTGCTTACAAAAGTGACAAGTGACAATTGTTACAACATTTCTGCTGTTTCATTTAGGTTGTACCTTGCAGCTATGCATTTCAATGAGAATGCTCAGCGCCTACAACGGAAGACAGCCAAGGGGAAACTAATGTACAGGCTTGTGTTTCCAAAGGCCAAAAGGGGAGGTTACACGGTGAAAAAAGTGAAGACAGAGCCAACGATTTGTAAGTTTAAAATGTATATACTTTTTTATACAAACGATTGTGCAACAAATGTGCAACGGTATAGACACTAACAATAACTTATTAATTCACACACACCAGGCTATGTCTTTAACCTGATAAGACTGGTGTTCGAAGAGATCGTCCATGACTCCCTTCGTTATGTGGATGCCGTCCAGCAGATTCCTGTGCCCCAAGACTTGTGTGCTCAGCTTCCCAGACCTTCCAGGGAGGATGCTGTCGCTGAGCATGTGTCACGGTTCAGTCGAGGGGGGGTCTGAACCCGACATACTGCCCTGATGTTTCCGGAAACTCCCTCCGTATGCGCAGCAGAGGGGATCACAACACGGACACTTCGCCCAAGGAAACCCCAGCACCAGCTCAAGAAAGATCTGTAGGCCAAGTGTCTGCATTGCCTTCAGAGAAATCAGAGTGGAAAGGCACACTTGTTTACTATTTATTTTTTTAATATTTTATATTTTTGAGTATAGCACTGTATGATTGTGTTGAAACAAAATAAAGTTTGTCATTTTACTGTTTGCATCAAACTGTGTTTTCGTGACCTGCTGAACTAATAATGAATGCATATTGGCTAAAAACATTTGATTGATTTATATTATATAGCTGGTAACACTTGTCTCAGATTGTCCTCACCTTTCCATCCCTCTTATTCTCAACTGCCCATGGTCAGCTCTGTAGATGTTCATTGCATTTTGTAAAGAATATATGTTGAGGCACACCGGTTCAAGGCCAGGATGGTCAATCATCATCAGGTTATCTCCTCCGGAACCTGGGTCATTCTTCTCATGACCTGTAAAAACAAATATAAAGACCATGCTGTTATTTTGTCATTTTGAATGAGCAGAAAGCACAAATTAGCTTGAGTAAATATCTCCAGTTTTAGTTACCTGGGGTACTTCCCGGCAACATATATTTTCTCTCTCGTGGGGCATGCGGTCATAGTTTCCACACGTACACCTGGCAAGGGGAGATGGATGTAATTGTAAGTTCACATATCACTACATGGAACGAGGGTAATAATCTTATAATCAGATGATATAATCAGCAGGATAGAAGTTAGCCTACTGCTGATTAGGCCATCTGGTTATGAGATTATTATCTTCGTTACATGTAATAATATATACAACAGGACGATGTCCAGTTAGTTAGGCAAGAGCCTACTATTTCTGTAGTGGCAGTTCGTAGGTTATGGTGTTTGTGAAATGAGTAGCCTACTGCTCGCGTCAACAAAAATATTACCTCCCGTGACATGACAGTGGTAATATTTTTGTTGAAGCGAGTGAGCAGTAGGCTACTCATTTCATTACGGCCATAACATACTGAACTGGTACTACGGAAATAGTCTCTTGCCCAGCTAACTGGACGTCCTGTTGTAAGATCACATATTACTACTAACGTTACGTGGCAAATAATGTAGGTAACTCCTAATCAGATAACCCATTCAGCAGGAGAGAACTGTAACAATATACTGACTAAAACGAGAGTATAGGCTATTTTCCTTGCGAGCAGCACTCATTTCATTATAGCTATCTGCACGCTACATATTGGCTATACGGACTTTCTCGCTAACTGGACGTCTTGACAGAAAATGCACGAGGGTAACGTTACATGTTGTAAAACATTTGTATGTGTGCAAATGAATAACTGTTATGCTGCTTACAAAGTTAACATAAGACTAATACAACGTTATGCTTAGGCTAGGACACTGAAGTGTGAGTAGGCTATTACATTAGTATTACAGCTAACGTGTAGTGCTACGTGTAAATGATAAATGAAAAAACTTACCATTCTGAAGTAGTCATTTGTAATCTATGGGCGACTAGTTGCTCCTCTACATCAGATTCTTCCTCTGATTCTGGCTCATACATATATGGTTCAACACCTAATGTGTCCATATCAACAATTTCGATGTTTCAGTGAGTGAGTGCTTGTGGCCATGACGCTGCTTTGTTCCGCGCTTCGCTCGTTGTAAACCAACCAATCAGCGCACAGCTCATCTAAATATTCATGAGCATACCATAAAAGGGAGAAAACCTCTCGTTTCATTCTAGGGCTTTTAACCAGGCTTGCATTAGGGCACATAGAACAGCACATATGCCATTTTCAGCCCAACCAATGTTACACACCCTATTCAGAGACCTTAAGGACCAGCACCAAATACCCTATATAATCATTCTATCACCCCTTTAACACATGTGACCATTGAACGGTGCATCCGATTTTTACAAATCAGGCACTGTTGGAATCCCTGGACTAACCTAAGTTCAATGACTCCTATTACGTTACTTTCCGCCATATTGGACCTCCGCCATATTGGATTTAGTCCAAACTCTACGAAAAGTTTCAGCGGTTACAAATTTCATCCGATTTTCACAGAACTTGGCAGAGATGATCTTCTGCGAGCCGCACAAACGATACTTGTCAGATTTTTGTTTGCCCGTGACAGCCAATCAAATATGGTGATGAAGCCGCCAAACAGGAAGTGGACTAACATCTCCGTGACGCTTTGAGTTAACATAACAAAACTCGATACCATTAGTCAGGACACTGTCCCCATCACTCACAGCAATTTTTATGCATATACATTGAACACTCTAGCGCCACCACCAGTTCAATGCTGGACATGCGTTCATGCACACGATCCTTGACTCTTTTGTCTGATTTTCCCAATTGAGGTAGCGTCTTAATCCTTGGAACATCCCGAGTTTATCGACCCCTATCCCATCACTTTCCGCCATATTGGGTTTAGTCTAAACTCTACGAAAAGTTTCAGCGGTTACAAATTTCATCCGATTTTCACAGAACTTGGCGGAGATGATCTTCAGACCGAGCCGCACAAACGATATTTTTTCATTTCAAGTTTATTTGCCTGTGACAGCAAATCACACATGGCGACGATGCCGCCTAACAGGAAGTGGGCTAACATCTCCGCTACGCTTTAATGTATGAAGTCCAAACTTGGTACAGGGACTTGGTATCTGATTGTGATGCACTAGGAAATTGGCATCATTTGGCCTCTATAGGGGGCGCTGCAATACAGGAAGTGAACTCATATCTCAGCAACGCTTTGATGTATGAAGTCCAAACTTGGTACAGGGACTTGGTATATGATTGTGATGACGCAATAGGAAATTGGCATCATTTGGCCTCTATAGGGGGCGCTGCAACACAGGAAGTGAGCTTGTATCTCAGCAACGCTTTGATGTATGAAGTCCAAACTTAATACAGAGACAAAGTAGCTGATTGTGAGGAAATGCAAGGAAAGTGGTCTCATTTGGCCTCTAGGGGTGCTGAAATAGACAAATTGAGCTCACATCTCAGCAACTCTTTGGTGTATGAAGTCCAGGGTAGCTGATTCTGAGAATGCACAAGGACATTGGTGTAATTTGTGCCTCTAAGGGCACTATAACAAAGTAAATGAGCTTATTTCTCAGCCATTCTTAATCCAATTGCAATCAAACTTGCTGTGAGTGCTTGCTCATGCCATGGCAACGCCATTCCTGCTATAGCGCACTGCTTGGCCCCCGCATTGCTGCTTGCAGCTATATTTACAATAGGGATCCGGTTCAAATGTGGTAAAAAAAAAACACATGGAATGAAACCAGCTTTTTAATGACATTTGAAAATTGATCCGCAGGCCGCACTGAGTGAGGAGGAGGGCCATCAGTTGCCTATCCCTGGTGTAGATTATGATTCTTCTATTTGTTAGTGCCACTCAATAAAATTCACTGTTTATTGTCAGTTGAACATTTCTAAAGTATTTGCCACATTCATGTCGGTGCCTACAGTATGTGTGCTTGTACCGTGAGCATGTTCTATCAGACTTGGGCACTTTTGATACAATTATAATGCCATACTCAGTTTGAAGAAATCTTACCAATGCTCAGAAAGGATATATTTCTTTCAATTGATAATACCTGCTCTTGCTGTGCATAAGAGGAGTTCTCCACTTCAAAAACGCCGGCAGCATTATTGGGCCCAAGCAATCGGCGAGCCATGCGCTCCTCATAGGAAAACTTCTGTCATAAGGGGAAGAATGAGAAATCAGAAACCAGCATGTGAGTGGATAGACTTTTTCCCAATGGGGATCAATATTAGCTGTTTTTAAAACACTACAATCTTTATTGTTACTGTTATGGTATTTTGTCCAAAGTAAATAAAAAGAATAAAAACAGAAAAATACCCAATAAAATGTGTGTCACAATCTATGTCTGATGTGAAATAGCCCTCCTCTCGTCTCAGCCTTCCTCTTGTCTCTAACCCAAGTCCAATTTAGGTTCAACTTAAAGGTGCTGTCAGCGATTGTATGCAATTTCAAGCCCATTACATTTTTGACGAACCTCTTAGCGAATTTGAATCCATTCTGCCGGTCAGTCAGTCTGGCAAAGAGTTTATAGAACTACCCACCTCTGCGGTGGGTGAGGTTCCAAAAGTAAGTTTCCCATTCACTTGTCCATCCAACGTCCATTCAAAAGTCTGTTTAAAAGAGTTTTAGGCCTTGATTTAGGCTGACCAGCTATGGGGTGACTAAAAACAGAAAATCGAAAAAAGGCAAAGGTACAAGACTGTGTACATATTTTAATTTCCGAGCGAAAGAATTGCAAATGATAAACTTTCCAATGTTTTCCAACCTAACGATAGTTTAACACTCCTTGGGCCCCATCATGACATTCTAAAGTGCATCGTCACTAGTCAAAAGTCTATTCAAATTTAGTAGGATGTCCAGTTCACATTGAGAGGGGTTTTGTTATCAAAAGTGGAGCGCATGGCGTAACAAGGTGTTCCTAGGTCTTTTAATCAGTCATATGGGTGTGTTTGGGGCGTAACATCATTTTAAACCAATGAGAATGACATCTGTCATTCCCTTTAACATGATATGTCAAATAAATGCATCGGTATTTTGGCATTCAACGGCGCATTTGAAGGAGGCTGCTTGCGAGACCGTATGAAATAGTCATTCTTAAACCATGCATTACTAAAACCTAGCATAGCCTTTTTTACATTTGCACTTTCGTCTATTATTTGAACTCATTGGCAAAGTGAAACTAACTTCACCAAGGTGTCAGTCAACGAAGACAGTTATATGCAGTTACTTTCACTACTGACTGACAATGGGTTACCATCGAAAACATAGGCTGGAAAAAGCAACACTTACCCTAATATTGCTCAAATGACTGAATAAAACAACATTTATCCTGCAGAGGAGTTGCTTATATCTCGTGACAGTGCGTCTTCAGCTGTGCTCTTGCCTCTCCCTTAATCACTTTTAACAGTCATTACCAATTTGCACATGAAGGTGAATAACTACTCTCTTTGGTTAGGCATACCCTTCCAAAAACTTAATATCCGATCACTGTCAAATAAGACCCCCTTGGTCAATGAAATTATTACTGACAATCACATAGATGTAATGTGCCTCACTGAAACCTGGCTTAAACCAGATGAATACCTTCCATTGAATGAGTTTACACCTCCCTCCTATTTGAACTACCATGTACCATGCCACACTGGCAGAGGAGGTGGAGTAGCTACAATTTATCACTCTAGTTTTCTCACATCTCCCAAGCTCACGCATAAGTTTAAATCTTTTGAAGTCCTCAATCTTGTACATCCAGATTGGAAAACTAATTAGCCTGTAACAGTGATTACACTGTATAGACCCCTTGGCCCCTACACTGAATTCATTTCCACTTTAGGTGTCCAAACAGAAAAATAATTTTATTGGGTGATTTTAATATTCATATGGATAACGTGAATGATTGTCTCACAATTGCATTTCAATCTCTAATTGACCATTGTCGGCTTTTGCCAAAATGTGACACACCACAGCAAAACCAGCAGCAAGTCGGCTGGGAGAAATTTACATAAACAAAAGAAACTATCGTTTTCATTTTTTGCAGAATGTGCAAGTTGAGTTTCCATTAACATTCAAGTTATCTACTTTCGTTATGTGTTCATTCAAAGTCACAGTCAAAGTCACAGGGATTACACAGGGGAACTGTTCTCATGTTTTTTGTTTTCAAGTTTATACCTTAGCCTAAATTGTTATTAGCTCAGTACTGTCATTTTAAAATGATATGCACATCGGAACTAAGCTGTAATGGGAGGTTTTGGCTAGTAATGTGAGCATCTGCTATTAATTTGAATAATGCATTGAAGAATTGACTGATGCTAATGACTTAGCACCTAGATTACTGGAGGATAGTTTGAATGAATACATCCAGAGTAAGGTGCCAAGGTGCCTGTTAGCATTGCTTAAATTGACTGTGATGCCAATACTTTAGCAACTAGCCTACGTGAGGAACAGTTTGGATGAATACATACAGTCAGGTGACAAGGTGCCTGTTAGCATGACCCATGATGTAAAACTTCTTTGTTTTCCTTTTTCAGAACTGGCAAAGTTACCCTGACTGATATAATCAAACACTTTGAGGAGAATGGGGCAAGACCACGGTTAAGGAAGAAGCACTCACAGCCACGGCGTTCATCAGCTGTGAACATATCAACGGAGTTGTAGAATTTATAAAAAACTATGCAGAAGACAATGCAATCATGCTGCCTGGCCGACATCCTGGACATAGGGATTGGCATGTGAAGTCGCTGCCAACCCATGTGTCTAGGGCCTTTGGCATCTCTATGTGAAGTCTGCTAAGAATGTATAAGTATCAGTATAGTAAGTATATATACTCTTTTGATCCCGTGAGGGAAATTTGGTCTCTGCATTTATCCCAATCCGTGAATTAGTGAAACACACACAGCACACAGTGTACGCAGTGAGGTGAAGCACACACTAATCCCGGCGCAGTGAGCTGCCTGCACCAACAGCGGCGCTCGGGGAGCAGTGAGGGGTTAGGTGCCTTGCTCAAGGGCACTTCAGCCGTGCCTACTGATCGGGGTTCGAACCGGCAATCCTCCGGTTACAGGTCCGAAGTGCTAACCAGTAGGCCACGGCTGCCCTTAGTTTAGCTGTTGCGTGTGTGTGTGTGTGACTATTTATCAAAATAGTCATTCACCACAACTGTTTTATAAAAACGTATAAAAGATTTACTTAGAAAAAATAGGTAAGTATTTAAATGTGTCTTTTCCAAAATCACTTTGCGAATCAGAAATGCATACACATTCACATTGAAAACATAAGGGTCCAAGAAAATAAAATAGCCGGCAATAACCTAGCCTAATTGTAAATACCCTTCAAATGTTCAAGTGATGCAGGCCTGAATGCAGCTCGGGTGCGGTGTAGCCCTAAACAAAATGGCTGCTTCACCACGAAGGCAAAAACAAAAGAAAATGGTACCTTTACTCAATGGGAATGTAGCCTCACGCGCACAGGATCAAAAGCCACAGCAGCAGGAGATATGACGAGAAGATTCACAATGAAGATGAGACGGTTGAAGAGAAGATTCATGCAGCTGACGACCTCGCAAAGTCCACCACTCGGCACCGCTATCCGGCTCCGTCGGGTCTTTCGTTGTCATTTTTCTTGCAGTTTCACAAAGGCTTTACTAGTCAAGGTCACTGGTTGCTAGCTTGTTAGCAAAGTCCATGCAAAGCACTAGCCACTAAGTCAGCAGCTAATTTAAACTTCTGTCTGTCTTTGTGTGCCGAGTCGTCCACTCAACCGGACATAAGCTATCACCATTTACGCTTTGTATAAGAGTTCTGGTTGAACACTTACTAAACTGGTGCATTACATAAACAGTTCTCTATCAGCAAACACGCTTCTCGACACGTACTCTTTCGTGCTTTCTCCCAAATCCATTTTTCGTTGTTTTCACGTTTCTCTCCCGCACCACTCACTTCCTTGTCCTTTGAACTTGAATGTGATTTGTGAATGAGCCAAACACAAAAAGAAATAAAATAAATTCACAAAACATGTGTGTAACTCTTTCTTCCTATTCTTACAGGCATTTTTAAAGCATTTTAACATATTATTAAACAACAAATATTTAACATTTTAAATGCTATTTTCAGTAAACATGAACATTACCCAATATGCATTTCTCTTATTGAGCAAACTCATAACGTCATTGCTGGTCAATGAATCTTAACCTTTTAACCTTACATTCTATTTATTAAACTATAAAATAATGTATTCAAATCTTATATTAATGTATACATTTTCAACAGGGTTACACCCTCCCCCTTTTAACCCTCTATACCCCGTAGCGGCCGTTGACGGCCGTTCTGTATTCTCCTGTAACGGCCGCGGCCGGCCGCAATTCTTAAAGAGACATCTGCTACAGTATAACCTTCATACATGAAATAATACAGCGTTAGTGGATAAATAAACACCAGACTTTTATTTTGACACACTTAAATGGCTAGGTCGCTATTGACATTTCTCCGGTATTTTTTTTGAGTTTAGCCTGTTGACTGACCGGCTGAGGACTTACGGTGCCTCTGGAGTTATGGCTTCTAACAAGCGTCCGCGTCTTTTCTCATTAGATGAGATGGTATTGATGTGCATCCACCATGTTTTGATGTAAGTGACGATCATATTGATGTAAGAAAATGACAAAATAAAAACATGAAAGTGTAATAAATTTAACGTTAGCATCCTCCCGTTTGTCATGACTGACTTAGCTGCCTCTCTGGCATAAAAAAAATTGTATGGCTGTCACTGTGAAAGTCAGTTTGAGTTTAGCTAGCACCAGCAAAATATAGGCATAATTCAATGATGGGTCATGGCCTAATTAACAATAAAGTTTATGATAAACCCATGCCAGGTTTATTTGCAGTTATATCTTAACACATAACATTAACATTACCCCTTTCTGGCATGTACAGTAAAGCTAACATTATCGTTATCCCACTTACAGATAGTTATTGCAAACTACTACTTATGTATGTCTCTCTAAATGAGTTTTTGTTGACTAATAACCAAAGCGGGAACCACCGTTGTGTTTTCTGCTTATGGATGTCAGGAAAATGTATTTGTATACAAGTAGGCCAATGTCTCGTCATCTTCGTGATTACAAAAAAGCCTGCTAATTTGCTACCTTCACTGATGTAACGTTAACGTTAGTCTGAGACTTCGTAATGTTAGCACAGGATAGGTTGAAGGTTAGTGAACGAGTGCAACAGGTTCATTATCATCAACTGATCAAGTTTAGATAAATTATATAACATGATGTGCATATAAAACAAAACGTAAATCCATGTCAGGATTAACAGTCCCTGTTGTTGGTGACATGCTTATCAAATGAGTCACGATTTCATACGCCATGCTTCATGGCCTCGTTAGTTCATATCCTCATCATTTTTAGCTGTAAGGCTCACTGTCCAGCTAAATCCCAAATAAGTGCAAGATATGCCAGTCTATTTCAATGAAATCAGTACTCATATAGTATCGTGTTTCCCAGCTTCTAATACAGAAATATGTGAACCATATTTATAACTTTTTGTTAGTGAAAAACTTTGAGACTGTAAGTGAGTAGGCCTATGGCTGTCTGTGGGAAACATGAATATATAATTTTTAATGGATCATATATCATTTGAAAGAGCAATTTCTAATCTTTAAACTGAAAGAAACTTACAATTGACACTTTTCATTAGATTTTTAGTTATTCTTGGTTATTTAAAATGTTTCTCAAATTGCCCTTTTCTCTTAGAATTCCCAGGAATCTGGGGCATTGTTGTAGAATTCCACTGGGGTATAGAGGGTTAAACGTCTTGTGTGTCCTCAACAGACACTAATAAACTAACAAAGGAGTCCTAAGGGCATAATAACTAGTGTTTCTAGTGTTTTCCTATTTTAATGACTATCCCTCTGTGTACAATGGTCAGAGGCTGGTCTCTTGATCTACCAGGCTCATCATAAGTAAGTCTAATAGTTGGCTTGGCAGTTCTCTTAGGTCTAGGCTCAGGTCTGGGCTCAGTCTCTAGGCTCAGGTCTCTTCACTAGTCTCTTCCGGAGCTACTTCCTGAACACACTCCTCCTCCTCGAGTTCTGGTTCAGAGTTGTGGTCAACCTTGTCTGGGTCTGAATCATTTGCATGAAAAGGTTCAGCTTTAGGGTCATTTTCATGTTCTGTTTCAGGGTCATTATCAGTTTCTGGTTCAGGGTCATCTTCTAAGTCAACTACTGGCCTGGCAGTATTTAGCAGCCTCGGGACAGGCTCTCTCCGAGTGACATAATACTCCATGTCAGAGGACGAATCAGAAAACTCCTGACACTCTTGAGTCTCTTTGACTTTTCTTACGAGTGTCTGCTCTGGTCTTGGGTCTGGCAGGTGGATCAGCATCCTTGTCGGTGGGTGGCATCCTCACAAGCTGTCCAATAGGAAGAAGGTGGTCCCTGTGTATAGTCTTTGTCCCTAGCCTTCCATCTTCCTGTTTGATCTTGAACACAGGTAGGTTTGGCATCTTTCCAACAACTATATACGGGTCAGGACTCCACTTACTTTCCAGTTTGTGCTTGCCTCTCAGGCCTAGATTCCGGAGCAGTACTCGGTCGCCAATCTCTATGGACTGAAAGGTAACTCGGCACTCATACAACCTCTTGTTTCTCTGGTGCCGTTTGTCTGCAGCATCAGAGGCTAATTTGTAGGCTTGCTTCAAGTCTTCCTTCAGCTTTGTGACATATTGGGTGTGAGACACATCTTCTATGCCATCTGGGGATGTTCCAAAAAACAAGTCAACAGGAAGTCTCGCCTCTCTGCCAAACATGAGGTGGTAAGGCGGGTACCCTGTGGCATCACACTTTGTGCTGTTGTATACGTGGACCAAGTAAGGCACATGTTGGCTCCATGTACGCTTCTTCTCTCGGCCTAACGTACCTAGCATGGAGAGCAGAGTTCTGTTGAACCTTTCTGGCTGCGGGTCTCCTTGCGGATGATACGGCGTTGTCCGCGATTTGCGTATCCCCATCAACGTCAACAGCTCTCGGATCAAACGGCTCTCGAAATCTCTTCCTTGATCCGAATGGATCCTTGAAGGCAGTCCATAATCTATGAAATATTTCTCAATCAGGACCTTTGCCACAACATGGGCCTTCTGGCTTTTTGTTGGGAAAGCCTGAGCGTATCTCGTGAAATGATCTGTGACCACTAACACGTTGCTTATGCCTTGGGAGTCAGGCTCCATGGAAAGAAAGTCCATGCACACTAAATCCATAGGCCCATGGCTTACGATCTGGTGCAATGGAGCAGCTCTCTGTATAGGAGTCTTGTGAGTAACACACTCTCCACAGTTCTTGATGTATTCTTCCGCATGCATCGACATCCTAGGCCAAAAGAATCTACTTCGGAGCAGGTCAACAGTTACTTCTTGTCCAAGATGCCCCAGGTCATCGTGCATGGCCTGCATAACCATCTCCCGGAACTCTCTTGGCAGGATGAGTTGACTGACCACATCTCCGTATGGTCTCTTGCTGTACCGGTACAGCAATCCATCTTTCATTGACAGCTTCCCAGCTTCTCTTTTCAATCTGGCCAGCTCCGGACACAAGTTCACACCCTCTGGCCAGCTCCCATGCTTGACGGCTTGGATCACCGGTCCAATGGCTTCATCCTCTTCCTGAGCCTTTCTAAGACTCAGTTTGGACATGAGTTCCAGTGCATGCAGACTCTCTGGCAGATGGTCTTCACTCCAGACTGAGGTCGTCCTCTTCTGGCATGTTCCTTGACAACAGGTCGGCATCGATGTTCTGTCGGCCTGGGCGATACTGCACATCAAACTCGTACGTCGATAGGGCAGCGAGCCAGCGATGCCCCAATCAAGACTGAGCTTGGCTGTGGATAGCACGCGACGTAAGCGTGGTTGTTATCAGTAATGTGCGGTGAATCTTGCCCCATACAGATAGTCGTGGAATTTGTCGACTACTGCCCACTTGAGTGACAAGAATTCCAGCTGATGTATGGGGTAGTTTCTCTCTGCACAGCTGACTTTTCGGCTTGCAAAGGCAACTGGTCTAAGGCCTTCAGGGTGTTCTTAGTAAAGAACAGCACCAAGACCCTTCAAGCCTGCATCAACATGAAGAATGTATGGTTTGTGTGGATTGGCAAATGCCAGGACAGGCGCATGTGTCAGACAGTGAATAATCTGATGAAACGCATCTGTGCAGGATTTGTCCCATCTTTACCCGAAAAGCTCTGATTCTTTCAAGTAGACTTTGTTCACATCTTGGGCATACTTCTTCCTCTTCTGAGTCGGAGTATAACCCTTTGTGAGTTCAGTCAGTGGTCTAACGATTGCTGAATAGTTCTGAATGAATCGGCGGTAATAACCGCAAAATCCTAGGAAGGATTGTAACGTCTTCAGGTTGGTTGGCATTGGCCATGTAGTGACGGCCTCAATCTTGTTTGGATCTGGGGTGACGCCATCTGCAGACATGATGTGCCCCAGGTACTTGACCCTCAGCAGACAGATCTGGCACTTGTCAACTGAGAGTTTCAGCCCAACTTCACCGAGACGATCTAGGACCTTGAGCAGTCTCTCCTCGTGTTCTTCGAGAGTTTTTCCAAATACGATCACGTTGTCAAGGTACACTAGCACTTGTAAGAGGTTCAGGTCACCAACAGCCTTTTCCATTAACCTCTGAAAGGTTGCTGGTGCCCCAGTAATGCCTTGAAGCATTCGTTCGAACTGGAAAAAATCCTAACGGGCAAATGAATGCCGTTTTCTCTTTGTCCTCTTCGGACATGGCTATCTGATAGTAGCCTGAACGCAAATCCAGTACAGAGAACCACTGACTCCCTGTTAAGGCATTCAGTGCATCTTCAATGCATGGTGTTGTACACTGGTCTGGTATGGTTCGGCTATTCAACAGTCTGTAATCTATGCACATCCTAATAGCGCCAGTCGTCTTTCTGACTACAACTATTGGGGATGCATAGGGGCTTCGCGACACTTATGATCCCTGCCTGCAGCAGTTCTTGTAAATGCTTTCTCACGTCTTCGATATCTGCAGGGGCCAGCCGGCGTGATCGTTGTCGGAAAGGCCGGGAATCAGAAAGTCGGATTCTGTCTTCAACTCCTCTTGCCAATCCCACGTCCCACTCATGGGTTGAGAAGACATGAGACTTCTGAGCCAGTTTCCTACATAATCTGTTCTTCCATTGTTCTGAGATAGGAGTCTCCAAAGTTGATCATGCTCGCATCAAAGTCAGAGGAAGCAGTCTCCTTAGGGGGAATCGTTGCAACCGAATCAATGTGGTACACACATCCAATCACTGTTCCCACCGGTATGGAAGTTTCTCTTGAAGATTCATTCTTCAGTAGTATTCTCAAGCTGTTGACATCCAATGCCCCGCTGGGCACAACCATGGGGTGAAAAATCACATCAGCAGGTAAGGCGGCTGCTGGTGATGAGTATCATCAGGATTTCTTGATCAACAGGCTTCTTCCAACTCAACTTTACAAACAACATGAGCATCACCATCTGGGGGTAAGACCAAAGGGCCTGGACCCATCCATCTGACACGTCCAGCCTCATCATCATGGACTGGGATAGCAACACCCTTGAGTGCAGGTTGATCTTCCTTGACACAAACACAAAGACCTAGTGTTCGGGTGACATCAATGCCATTGTCTTTGCATTGATTCACCAAGCGTCTAACATGGCTCGCATTGGTGCCCACAATGACAGATGTCTTATCTTCAGTCCTGGGGTTGGGACATATGAGAGCTAGGACGGTTACAGTCTGACTGGTTCCTAACACCTCAGCTGGATACTCCATATCGACTACCACGTAGCCACGGTAAGGGTAGCTAGCTCCTTAAACCCCACAGGGAAAGACCATACTGGTTGAATGGGGATATCAGACAAGTACTTCTGGTACCAGGGTTCAAAAATGATTGTCACCTGAGAGCCACTATCTAATAAAGCAGTGCAGGGTTGTCCATTAACCTTCAATGGCACTAGACTAGGCGGCCCAACCAACCAGTCAGGAATACATACATCTTCAGGTACGTCGGCAGCACTTTTCTTAACAGCACAGCTGCATTATTGGTGGCGTCACTTGACGGCTGGTTGTTCTTGGACAGCTTCAGAGCCTGAATAAGTTTCTTGATAACTTTAGCCTGTTTTTCTGTGCTTTGGCACTTCCTTGCAAAATGCCCACTCTCACCACATCGATAACAGAAGTGTTCCTCCGACACTTTGAATGATTGTTGTGGGGAGCTCGCTACTGATTTTGAGGTATTCACAGCTGAAACGGCAGCTTGAGGTTCACCTACTTTATTCGTGACTTTCTGTTGCAAGCGCTTCATTTGTTTTTTCAAAGCAGCTACATCACTGTCCGAACTGCACTCACTGTACACTACATTTGGGGAAATTTTTTCAGTGCTAGCTGACGTGTCTTGTACTGGCTTAGACACAACAGCAGCAACTAAGGCCTTAAGCTCTTTGATCTCAGACTTCAAGTTCTGAATGTCAGTCTGTTTCACATCAGCATTCTGTCTTACATTTCCACTTTGCACGACAGGAGTAATCTTCTTTCGTGAGGCCTCAAATTCCTCTGCTGTGCGTATCTCCTTCAACAGCTGGAGAAAGGTCGGGGGCTTTGCTTTCCTCTCTCCAAGACAAAGGTTAACTAACATCAGATCAGAGGCTATCGCACCACGTAACAACTGTTCAAGTCTTGCTTTATCTGCACACCCAAGGGGGAGACCATCTCTCTGCACAACCCTATTCAACGACTGTTCTAGACGTCTGAGGAAGTCAGACAGCTTCTCACCTGATTGTTGCTGCAGTAAACGAAATGCAAAAAACAACTCTTCTCCTGACTCTGCTGTCCCAAAAGCATGCTCAAGTGCCTCTAAGCAGTCTTCGGGGGTCACATCAGGATCACTGGCTCGTGCTGCGTTTACAATGTCAGGTGCCGGGCCTCTAAGACTTTCCATCAGTCTCCGCCTCTTCTCTTTGCGAGAGCAGTCACACTCTTCCACCATGAGCCGTGCTTGACCCAACCAGTGGTCGAACTGCTCTTCTCCAGCTGGAGTGGGCAACAACCCAGAGAAAGTTTGTAGGCGGCGATAGCTTCCATGCTCACTTGAGGACTTTGATGTCTTGCTAAGTAAATCACTCACAGCTCGCAGAATGGCCTCTGTTGACTTGGCAGCAGCCTCATCTCCAGGCGACAATGGGCGACGGCCTACAACACGCTTACCTGGAGCTTGTTGCGTTCTGGACATCTGAACTTGTGTACTGGCTCGTGTAGCTTCATCTACTGTGATAACCTGCCAGGGCCCTCCACCCTCAATAGGAAACACATCAAAAGGAACCTTTTCTGCTCTAACAGCTTCTTTGCATTCACACAAGGCCAGGTATCTATTGAGCCGCATGTTGAAATTCCGGCCTCGCACACGCCCCAAACACTTCACCGTTTGCATTGTCTCTTCAATTGCACTTGTATCTACGTCTTCTTGAAGGAGCACCATGACCGCATGAGCCTCATCTAATGCCTCGCCACAGCACCATCCCTTTAATTCTGACACTAACTCTGCCCTGTGTTCCATATTGTTGTAACAGTTATCACTAAAACGTAAATCAAATAGGCAAATATTCACTGGTAAAGCATACAAAAACAATAAACCCACACTAATATCCCAGCAATGCCTCCAATTTATGTAGCACTCTCTAGCGTGTTTGGCTATAGTGAGAGGTGGCTATCCTGAATTCTTTAACTATCAATCAAATAAGTGTGGTTTCACTAATAAACGTCATCAGTGTGTAATCAGTGTTAACTTGTGTGTGTGTAATTACTAACTTATTATATGGAATATTCTTTCCCTTTAAATCACCATTTAAGCCTTAATATGTACACTTTAACATACAATTAAATGTCTTGGACTTACCTTTATCCTTTAAACACTCACTTTTTTAACCAAAATTACTCTTTTTCTTAATTAATTTAAAATATCAAAATAGTCATTCACCACAACTGTTTTATAAAAACGTATAAAAGATTTACTTAGAAAAAGTAGGTAAGTATTTAAATGTGTCTTTTCCAAAATCACTTTGCGAATCAGAAATGCATACACATTCACATTGAAAACTTAAGGGTCCAAGAAAATAAAATAGCCGGCAATAACCTAGCCTAATTGTAAATACCCTTCAAATGTTCAAGTGATGCAGGCCTGAATGCAGCTCGGGTGCGGTGTAGCCCTAAACAAAATGGCTGCTTCACCATGAAGGCAAAAACAAAAGAAAATGGTACCTTTACTCAATGGGAATGTAGCCTCATGCGCGCAGGATCAAAAGCCACAGCAACAGGAGATATGACGAGAAGATTCACAATGAAGATGAGACGGTTGAAGAGAAGATTCATGCAGCTTTCAAATCCATTTTTCGTTGTTTTCACGTTTCTCTCCCGCACCACTCACTTCCTTGTCCTTTGAACTTGAATGTGATTGGCTCATTCACAAAACACAAAAAGAAATAAAATAAATTCACAAAACATTTGTGTAACTGTTTCTTCCTATTCTTACAGGCATTTTTAAAGCATTTTAACATATTATTAAACAACAAATATTTAACATTTTAAATGCTATTTTCAGTAAACATGAACATTACCCAATATGCATTTCTCTTATTGAGCAAACTCATAACGGCATTGCTGGTCAATGAATCTTAACCTTTTAACCTTACATTCTATTTATTAAACTATAAAATAATGTATTCAAATCTTATATTAATGTATACATTTTCAACAGGGTTACACCTAGTAACCAGTTACTCTTATCATAGAGTAATTCAGTTACTAACTCAGTTACTTTTTTGAACAAGTAGTGAGTAACTATAACTAATTACTTTTTTAAAGTAACGTTCCCAACACTGATTGTAAGTAATATGTTTTTCAGATGAGCGTGCAGTTTGTAAATCAAGCTTCAAAGCACTGTGGAACCAGCTTCTCCCACACATCAGAAGTTGCAGGCCACGTACAGATCTCAGCTGGCAGTGCCAAAACAATAACGAGCAGCTGGTGCGAAGTGCAAATCTCCCAGATGATAGAAAGTCTGAAGCGGTCAAGAAGCAACAACATCATCTTGCCCTTGTGCAAAAAGAGAGGGCTGTGTACAATGACATGACTGCTGCCTGCTGACTCTGAGTTGTCTTTGAGACCCTCCCCATCAGCAAGCAAGAAGATCAGGATGCATTACATTTTTGATTGAATGATATTCAGGGGCTTTTTTGTAATAAAAGAATTTCCATTTCAATAAAGCACCTTCTAATTCTGATCAGTCCACTAAAGTGCTTAAGGAAAATAACACTACATCAACATTAACTACATGATAACTGCTTTTGATAACCATTGTTCAAACCACTACAATACTTTCTACCCTGCAGGTTAACAGATACCAGATGTCACTGAGTGACATTATGTCACCGTCACTGAGTGTAGGGGTATGGCTTATTTAAATGAGATGCAAATGAGCACCATTGTGTTGACTAGCGAGAAGGTGAGAATTGCAAATATTCTAGGGCTGTTTTCTCCCTAAAGGGTTTTGAGATGTGCATACATTCAAATGGCCACAACTTCTTCAAATATTATCAGATTTCCATGTGTTAAACATGATTGGAGAGCCTAGAAACTACACTTTCAGAATCTGTAAATCACTCAAAATGCCTCTTGGCAGACTTGTTGCTGGTTGGTCACAAATGTTTGCAAATGTGCCACAAATGTGGCTGGTCACAAATGTTAATTTACCCACAAGCAAAGAGCAGTTAACAATCTTACCACAACACCCCACCTCAACTGACCACCATTTAATTACTTTTAAAATGACACTACACTATGCAGTACCTAATTCAGCTGAATACTACAGTCACGGCCTATCTGAAAAAAGTAATGCAGACTTTTTAGAAAAAATTCTACTTGCCACATTCCTGACTCAGGATGTATCAGAAGGTCCTTTCCTTAACCCAGAAGGCCCTTTCCTTAACCTAGCGAAGGTCAATCTGTTAACCGATAATGTGATGAACTCATTACGCTCAACCCTAGACTCTGTAGCACCACTCAAAAAGAAAATAAGAAAACAAGTAAAACGTGCTCCATGGTATACCACACAGACTAAAACCCTCAAACAAAAAGCGTGTAAACTAGAACAAAAATGGCGCACCACTAAAATGGAAGTCTTTCGCCAAGCATTGAGAGATAGCCTTATCACTTACAAAAAAGGAAACGAGGCCAAGTCAGTCGCTGATTGAAGAAAATAAAAATAATACAAAATTTCTCTTAAACACAATCTCCCGCTTGTCGAAGAGCCATAACAAAGTAACCCAATCTATCCCTATAAGCCTAAACAGTAATGATTTCATGAACTTTTTCAATGACAAAATTGAACAAGTAGAGATAAGATCAATAACCAATCAGTTTCACCAAATACACATACTCTATTGCTGAACGATAGCAAAAACATAATAGAATCACAGATGAGACCTCAAACAACATTTAATTAATTTACACCTATTGACATATTATACCTCACCTCCACAATTCTCCTCATCCTCATCAAAATCTGCAACTAGTCTACTAGATTCTATTCCTACTCACCTTCTTAAGACTGCTCTCTCCTTCCTGGATAATGCTTTGCTCCAGATTATAAATAATTCAATGCTATCAGGGCATGTACCGCAGTTGTCTAACATATTTGTTACTAAGCTATCCCTCAAAAAACCTAGCCTTGACTCTAACAACCTGGCCAACTATAGGCCTATATCTAATCTCCCTTTCATGTCAAAAATACTCTGAAAAAATAGTGTCCAAACAAATTGGTGCCTTCTTACATAACAAAATCCAGGAATTATATCAGTCTGGCTTCAGAGCTCACCACAGTACTGAATCAACCTTAGTGAAAGTTTTTAATGACCTTCTTATTGCTGCTGATAATGGATATGTATCAATACTGGTCCTCCTGAACCTCAGCGCTGCCTTTGACACCATAGACCATGACATACTACTTTATAGACTTTAACATTCCATAGGCATCAAAGACTCAGCACTCGCTTGGTTTAGATTATACCTTTCTATCCGTCAACAATTTCTACAGGTCCATAATGAACTATCTACCCACACTATGGTAAAATATGGAGTGCCTCAAGGCTCAGTACTGGGGCCCCTGTTATTTTCTCTTTAGATGCTTCTCTTAGGCTCAGAAATTAGGAAACATGGCATTAATTTCCATTCTTATGCAGATGATAAGTCATGGTTTTAGGTCCTACAAGATGAGGGATATCCTATCCTCATCACAGGCTACATATAGTGATCTTTTATTGAGCTCATCCAAGTGTTCAAAATATTTCCCCCATCCTAGCATCTTTACACTGGCTACCTGTTAAAAGTCGCACTGACTTCAAAATATAACTTCTAACATACAAAGCCATATATGGCTGGGCACCTGAATATATTAAAGATCTCCTAGTCCCATACAACCCACCTAGACCGCTACGATCACAGAATACTGGACTTCTTGTAATCCCAAGAATTTCCAAAACTACAGTAGGAGGCAGAGCTTTCTGCTACCGCGCACCACTCCTCTGGAATAATCTCCCTCTCTCAATTCGATTAGCAGACACCCTCCCTATTTTTAGGTCTTAGACTTAAGTCTAGACTTAAAACATACCGCTTTAGTGCTTCCCATAGTTAGGTATGGTGCAGTGTGGAACTTCAACCACCTCAGAGTTTTTTGGAATGGACCAGTACCTTCGGCCTATTGGCCGTAACAAAATAAGCCGTATAGGAAAACTCTGGCAATTTTTCACATAGATCTCTGTTTCTCGAGGTCACTTGTACTGTCAATCCAAAAAAATTAAATAATTTGGGGGCATCTTTAAATCATGTCCCAAAAGGGTAGCACTGTAGATGTGTGGATGCTCTTTTTTTATTCATACCAATAGTACTCGGTGACCTTGAGAAAGAGATCTATGTAAAAAAATGGCCCGATGTTTAGAATATGAGCTTACCACAAGGGCCTCAGGCTCTGCAGTACTTACAGTGTCATGCCAATATAGACCTCTGAAGTTCGCCTACAAAAAGGAACCAAAGCTGCCATCTTTGCCCATATAAGGAGATCCGGGTGTTAATTGAAGCTAATTATCTTCGGCAAGTTGCATTGTTAGTTATCTCTGGGTGTGGCAGTATCCACAGTATCCACTCGAAGGCAGACAACAAAACTGTGTAAAGCAAAACGTCTGCATTTCCTATTTCTTTGTCCCCGCGAGAGTTTAACAGATGCAATAATATTTTCCCATAGAAAAAATCTCAAGATACCGGATCTCCTTATTTGGGCAAAGATCGCAGCTTATTTGTAGGCGAACTTCAGCGGTCTATTGCTTATGATGTGACATGCTTGAGTTGACCAGTGGGTGTTTACAGTGTGAGTAGACCATTGATCATGTTTCTTGTATTAATCTTATCATGTATTTTTTTTTTCTTTTTTAAAAAACAACAATGAAACAACAAAATGGAAAAAGAGAAAACAACACATGTTCTATTAAACATAATTAATACCTGACAGCTTTTTCTTCTTTGTACTTCTTTGGAGCGTAATTTTCTCTCAAGGTCCTGTATGAGGGCATCCTTTGACCCTTGAATTTCTTCATCAGTGGAATGGGAAACAGGCCGGGATGTGGTCTTCTTTAAGATTGGCTTAGGGAAGCTATGATTTTAAGAATACAAATTATGAGACTAAGCATGGCTAAGTTGCTAAATACATACAGTATCTGCAATTGCTATAACAAAATGAAAAGAAAATGAGAATATTTTTTTGTAACCAAACTATTCATATGCAAATGCTTCCATTAAAATCACATTCTGAATGGTTCCAACTATTTCACCAGCAGTTGACAAGCTTAGAAATTAATTTTGCCTATGTATAAGTGCCACCACATTGAGATTCTGTATGCCTCAAATGTGTTGTTTAGGTGTTTTCTCAAGATTGATACCTAAGCCCTTGAATGTGTGTGGGTTTTTCTTTTTGGTAAGCATGAAACTTAAAAAAACAATGGGCTCAGTGGGATTGTTGTGGAAAAGACTGAGATTATGTTGAGATTCTGTTGATTTATTAGCAGAAATGCAATTCACAGTAATATTCATTAATGTGTAATCACCTGTAATTGACAAGGATAACATTTTTTAAAAACTCAGACTTTTTTTCTTCAAGTCAGTGGGCCACAGCCAAGTGTGTTCGGGGTACATAAAAATGAAATTTTTGAATTGCAATTACAGTAAAATCCTTTGTGTGTGTGTTTTTACATTTTGGTTTACACATTGTTAAATTAGAGCTTTTATCTGTGTGTCGATAGTTTTCAGTAAAGAAACTGAGACCCCAGTCTCAAAGTGTCTTTGTACAAAGTCCTGGTTGTGTTTAGGGAAATGGATTTTTTGTGTATTGTCTATTTTTTAAGTAGTTTTTAAAATCGTGAAGCATTGTGAGGCATTGTACTTTGCTACATTACAAATCCCATCCGTTACTGAGTCTAATGAAAAACCGAAAGGGAGAAAAAAAATTGCGCAAGGAACCACTCCATCAGCGAGTAGCCTACCATAGGGCATGAATCAAGCTGGAGCCAAGTCTTTCTCAAAGCAATGGAAATGGAGGCAGATCACAAGATCACCACAGATTACATGTGTAACTTAGATAAGTATATTTTCTGCTCTTTCAATGGGTTGTCTCAGTTCATCTTTAGCACTAACGATTGCGGAGATATTCAAACAGTTGGGGATTTCGTGTTTTAACATCATGTTAAAACACGAAACACCATGGGATTTCGTGTTTTAACATTTCTGCTCATCTTTCTTTGGAAATAAGTTTATTAGCAGTTGTTTCCCATCATTTTGATCTCTCTCTTTTTCCTGTTTTTGACTTTGTTTTTTGGTAACCCGACTTGACTTTCTTGGAGAAAGACATTGCACCAGCAGCAAAACCATTAACGGTCCACTACTAGCGATGCTCAACTAAACAAAATGTGATACCTATTAATCCTTGTGTAGGCGAACTAAATCATTTGGTGCAATGGAGAGCGATAGTGACCTTAGACAGGCACTAAGTTTTGCACACAAAATGATTTACTTTACATTTTGTCTGATATTCATTTTGACATTTAATTTGGACATGGAAATGATGCTAATATCGATGTGCACACCATAAGAACATTTCAAAACCAATGCATTTAATGGAATAACCATAACGCAACATGCCTTCATGAAGGTGGAATTAATTGTTCATACAGGCAGTGTTTTACCTCTCCATATCCCTATGGGGCCAATGAACGCAAAGTGTGTATAAATTCACATCCATTCTTCTTTGTTTGCTGAGTATTCATCACAAAGATATCAGATATCACATGCATATCATGTAAAACTAGATGGCTTCAGCTTTCACATGGTGCTAATTCCTAGTTGTTGTGATAAACAGTTTGCGAGAAATTTAACTTAAATGTACATGACATTTAATCATATTTGCATTCTGCATACAGCTCTGCATCCATCTCCACACCCATTCTTCTTGCTGGAATATGTCATGCACTTCACTTCACACTTCACTCAACACATGACAAACCATATAAAAATAAACAGTAAACCTTACCAAATACAATGAAAGCATTCTTCTGTAAAATTAGCCGTTCCAAAGTAATCTGGTTTTGAAATGACCTCAGTGCGCTGGGAGACAGTACGGACAGCCACTACTGGGCAATCTAAATCCTTCTCCCATTCTTTAGAATTGAACTCTTTGCGTTTGGGCTGAGGGCACGTGAATACTTAGAACTTCAACTTAGAACTGTTGAAGTTTTGGTCTGTGACCAAAGTTGATGTTTTTTTGGTTGTTTTTTTTAGCTGACAGACACACACATTACACACATGAACACACAAAAAAGAACACATATTGTACACTACTAAATGGTCAGGGAAATAGATAGTAAATCAACAGTGTAAATCATTACTAATAAATGTCTGACAAAAAAAAAAGAATTTATGTAGCAGGTCTTTTGCTGTAGAGATAATGACCCCCTATCCATACAGGGCCGGCATTCCCATCATCTTGCGATAGACTATGCATAGCCTAATGGCTCCCCTGCCCCGTGTCACACCGCCTCTGCTCCTGCTGCGAGCAGCATGGCCAGATCTGGCACTGTTCCCACCACTGACATTGGGCAAAGGATCATCTACACTGGGCAAAGGATTCAACGTTTGTGCTTGGTGTAGGGCAGGGATGGGAGCAAATTTGCTACAAGCCGAGGGCCGGACTGGTTCAATGTTTATTAAAACATGTTAAAATGACTGCACGTAACCTATTGAACCAAGACGTGTACTGTATTTTATTTAATGATTAAATGAATAATGACTGTGACTGAAGTGCGGGCAAAGTTTGCACAGAAATGTATGATTTTTCCCATCCTCACCGACCTTGTCATAAAACTTGTTTAAATGATCATATGATGCCTCCTTGCTGCTTTGTCGTCTACATCAGCCTTTCTCAAACTTCTTTCAAACAGTCAATGTTTAAAGTGCTAAGATTGCTATGTTTGCACAAAAGTTTGTGAAAACATGCACATCAGAGTACTGCTTTACTAATGTAAAATATAATTAGGCCTACAATAGTTTCATTGTTTTTAAATTGTTGCATGATGCTTGCATGAGAAATACTTCTCAAAACAACAGCAGTTATATAGGTGCCGTTGTTTTGGGATGTTTCCTTCATGCAAGCATCATACACTGATAGAATATTTATATGCTATTTAATTACAAAACAATTTACATTGTTTGAATGCATGAATGTAAGGATTCAGGAAACACTTTTTTTCACACAGCTTTTGTGAATGGTAAATGGCGGATCAGATCATGCGTAAATCACTGATCTGGAGATCTTTAACTATCTTTAACTAAGACTAATTAATAGCTTTTGGCTGACTTTAATACTTAATGCCAAACAGTGTTTTATATAGTCTGTGCTCTGTTTTTTATGGCAGTTGCATAAATCCACGTCATTCTATTAAATGGCATTTCATAATTAAATAGCCTTCCAATAGGTTGAAGCTTAGCTTTGCTACCAACGTGCACACGCATGCATTGAATAAACGCTCATACCACAACTTAATTCTATGCCTCTATGTTTGATCACACCAAATTAACAAGCATTGCCTACTAATTGCAGAAATGTTTGTTTTCTTTTTCTGTCCGCGGCTCCTTGATCAATTGCGCAGCAAATTATCAGACGATGGCCCGGGAATAATTTCACTCTGCAGACCATTGTCCACATTGCGGACCGCGGCCCATAGTTTGACAGATGGTGACCTGCATGCTGCCATATTAAAGCCTTTTTACGGTGTGTTTTAGCCGGGTTTTCGCGTGGAAGGCTCTGTAGAAATCTGTCACGTTCGCACAAAATATGAACGAGTTCATGAACTTTCGTTCAATGAACGCGTTCAGGCACAACACTGGAGAGGGGGGTAGCTGAAAGTTGACATCTGCCCTGACTGAATACTGATGAATAATGAAGCCGAGGCCCACTTGCGGCGCCGCAGTGAGTTCATGGGCTACCATTGCATTGTGGGGAATGGAGTATTGATGCGTGCAAAACAGCAGCCGGCGGCTGTGGCCTGCGGGCCGGTTCTAATACTAATCAAATATCATCCCAGGGGGCCGTAGATCATTCATTCGCGACATGTCTGGTGTAGAGCTAAACTATCACTTTGTCCAGCTGCACCATTGCAAGGCAGGGACGCATCTGAAGCCTCGTCACTAAACGAATCACCGTCATTTTCTGAAGGCAGATATTCCCTTTCAGAATCAGGCTCCGCGAATAGAAGACCCAACACTTCATTTCGGACGATAATCTAATGCAAATACTCGCTGACATTGACAATATCGCTCTGATAAAATGGCTCACTCGTACATTAGCTCCGCTATTGCTTGCACTGATTCAATGTGCTCTAGTTCGAAGATTTTGTTTAGAAGCATGACGATTTTCTGAATCGGGGATGACGTATGACATGTCTGCCATCTAGTGGAGTGGAGGTCAAACGAAACATGACGTTCCGTTTTATTCAGTGCCGCATCTTGTCGAGTAAACTCAACCGTGGCACTTCGAGGGTTAAAGGGACAGTGTGGAACGTTTTCAGTTGTTTGTTAGCTAGATTAACATTTCCCATTCATAAATGTGGCCTTATTCATGTTTAATTACCACCACCACCAATTCGAAGCATACCTATGGGCTTAGAAATCGGCATTTACATATACATAGCGTTTATAAACGCTCCATCTACGTGCGCCATTTTAAAATAACGGTGACCAGCTAGGGACATTTGTGAAATACAGCGCCGTCTTTACCATGCAAAGAAAAACTTTCTTGGATTCATCTGCTAAATTTCCCTACATTCAGTGATGTAAATTTTGAACCCGTTTTCTACAACCTACATGTCTTCCTAACATTCCGACATTGGCATTGCATTTTTCAATGAAACAAATAAAGACAAAAAATAAGCATGTTTCATTTTCTGTTGGTCTTATTACACTTTCTAACTTGAGAGGAGACAAGTTTTAAATAGGAAAATTACCGTCACTTTTAAACGTGATGCTAGCAGGCGAGATGCTAATGGTCTAATCCGATTCAATGATCTATGCTAGGCTGGAGCTAAAAGTGGTATAGCCAGACTCAGTGAATGGCTGGATGAACTGGAGAAAAGTAAAAATCAATTGTTTAACTCAAGGGAAGGTGGAAAATGAGCGTAATTTACCAAATGGTGGAATATCCCTTTAATGCATAGCCTAATGTTTTTGTTTTTAAATAGGCCGCCAACTCCAAAACAAATTGAATCGGACCAATCGGGTGCAATCTCCGTAAGGAATCTGGTCTGCAACTGTATGTTTAGGTTGGTGTTTCTCCTCCTAAATATCTTGGCTAAAATATACATTTTCTTCAGAATAGCCTTTTGATAATGACTTCTTGAAGAGGCGAAAGCCAAAACACAAAGTTTTCAGACCAAAGAAAACAGAGCGTCTCAACGAGGAAGAAAAAAGTCAATGTTTTTATCCAAACTTTAATGTGCAGACTACACATTTGGCCTTTAAAATCATATTTCTATGTCGTTTTAAAGTAAGTTATGTCAATGATTGATAGATAAGAGGTTAAGGAATGTGTTCGTGGTGAAATTAGAAAATACATCATTCAGCCATTTTTTGACTAGCCTGGCTCCGCCTGTCTGCGTACTTCCGCTCAATTACATTTCCCTACAGTACTGCATCTGTCATAGCTTGATCCGCCCTCGTTTACTTCGGCTTCCTGGAAGCCGAACCAACCAGCAAACAGAGGGCGTCCCTGAGAGCGATTCCGTTACACAGGCATGGTGTTTCAATTACTACGTCCCTGCCCCTGAAACAGACCATTTGGAATACATCAACGTAGGGAGCGAAAAGGGCTTATATACTTATGAAATCTTTGAGCAAATGTGAATAATTTCCCATTTCCGCGAAAGCATCGTAAGCCTAAGTAGGTCGTAAATTCCTTTTATGAACATCTTAAGATTTGCGGACTGTTTCCCGAAACCATCGTTGCTTAAGAACGTTGTGAAAACACCAGTAGATCTATGAGTGGTCCAGAGTACTTGCTAATGTCTAATAGAGTCATAACAGGTACTTCTCACTGAGATCACCAGGACATATAGCTATGTTATTTAAGCCTACACATTTCATCTCATTTAAGCTCACATATTTCATTCACTTTCTAACTCAGGCTCTTCCTCATCTTCAAACATCTTCTTCAGTGACACTCCAAAACACTATTGCGCAGGCAGTGTACACACTGGGACTCTCAAAAGTAGCAAAGACCAGGCATAACAGATGTAGCCTACTGAGCAGGCTAATGCCAGGCTATAGCCTAATGCAGCAGCCGTGGCCTACTGGTTAGGGCTCCAGGCTTGTAACCGAAGGGTTGCTGGTGTCTGCGTACTTCCGCTCAATTACATTTCCCTACAGTACTGTGTCTGGCATAGCTTGATTCGCATGTTTGATTTTATCGCAAGTCTTCTAATCGTGGCTAATGCAAGTAGTGGAGTGAACAATATAAAAACCAATAGTGACCTCTCTCCAACACCGAATAGGAAGGGGCAAAGTAGGTGATAGCTGTAGCCTATATGATTATTTGTTATTTTGTTTCTTATAAATTATTAGTCAGCTATTCCACGTGACAGAACAACTCTGCAGTATATTGGTTAGGGATGTCACACATGAAACAATGCTGCAGAAACAAGAAAATATTACTTTGATATGAGTAGGCTATCGTCTGAGTTCCTGTTGATATAGTGCACGTTGGGAAATAATTTAAAGGAATATAGTTGCAGTCTTGTAAATAGTGACCCTGCAAGATCCCTAGTCGTAGTAGTCTGTGACTTAAAAACTCTATGACTTGTCTTTAGATGTGAAAGGGTCTGAGACTGTAGTCTTTCAAAAATCTTTTCCAAATCTTTGCAAAGTCTTTTGGTGTAAGGATGGCATAAGCCTATTATGGTCATACATCTTGCAACAAACATGAAAACAGTGCAATAATCTAGGCTAATCTTAAATAATTACTATTATTTAGGTCTGTGCGGTGTATAGCCTACTGGGGATGCTTTCATGCAGATGTCAAAGTTTTTCTATTTTCATATTCAAATGAATTAATTTGTAGATCTTGTGTTAGCTGTGACGGTACAGTCACCTGACATCACCAAATTAGAGGATATTTCAGAACTATTAACATGGACAGCTCCCCTTAAGAGCAGTGCACGCACAATCTTAAGATGAATCATAGAAAATGTGCATGTATCCATCGTTATCAAGAAACCGGGCACAGGCGTCTGCACAAGCAAATGGATGGATGACTTCATCTTCATGTTCAAGTTGGAAAGAAATGGTCAAATTCAAACAAAGTAGGCTATGATGGCTGGATGATGGCTTCATATCAAGTTAAAACTGAAAGTGTGAGTCGGTAAGCTTCAATATCTAAACGGGGTGATTATAACAGGGTTTTCCCTATTTAACCATGTAGCCTCATTGATAAGGTAATGCTGGGAAATATGCCACCTTGTGACAGTAATGGGAATTAAGCATCAAATGTGATACTATCATGTTAATTTGTAACATTCTGTGTAACCTACATGTATTTAGAACTTGGCCTACTGCTAGCATCAAACAATATGCCGGCTGTTTCACCTTGTAGTGGCGCTCGACCTTAATATAGCCCTCAGAAGTGCTTAGCTGGAAAAGTGGCAGAATGTGTGCAAGAGTTGTTAACATAAGAAATGTCAGATTTTGGAGTAGCTCCACCCAAATGTGTAACTGCCTCCATGACGCATAAAAAGACAGTCAAGTCAAGTCACCCTTACGCACATGGGAAAATTTGCCCCTTAGAGCTGAGCAAATAATGGCAGTTATTAGCCTATTATCTTATTTGGTGAAAATCATGGCACATGGGCAAGTTCGTTGTCAGCACTAATTTATATTTTTGCTATAGGCCTAGGCCTACAGAACATTCAGTTTGTAGCCTTAGAAAGTCACAAAGATTTGGCTGAAGTAAGCCTATATGACGGGATTCATTTAAGGTTGTCAGTTAGGCCTATATTGCCAGCTGAGATTCAAATATTGGTTGCTTTTCTTTTCTTTTCATTTTGTTAGAAAATAATTAAATTGGATTGAACAATGGCAATACTATGCAAAACTCTCACGTAGGTAACCAATGAATAATATAGAATATGAAACATGGATATTTCTTGTCCATACATTTCATATCTTTGGTATTTTTCTACAATGTAGAAAATAGATAAAATAAAGAAAAATCTATGAATGAGTTTGTGCATGTGTCCAAACTTTTGACTGGTACTGTGAGTCAGGCATTTGAAGGTACATAACCATATATCACGTATTTGTGGTGTAGCACCACATATTGAATGTCATTAGTGTAAAAATATAGCATTTCCTCTGCCAATATTTTGTGGTGAGATAAGTTTCATGAACTATGCCATAAAGGATCTCTACAATATTCTGTCTGTGAAATTCTGTCTAGGTGGTGCCACAACTTGAGCATTTTTGCAGTTATGCATGTGTCTGTTTGTAAAAAAGACTATGTTGTAGCACCACCATCAGGAACCTATTAAGTAGGGCTTCTGATGTTGAAAACGTATTATATTTGCACACATATCACACATGTGCATCTGACGCACACATCACATGTGAGTGCATTGTTGGATGATTATATGTCACAAGTTGCAGAACTGTAGGTGCTCGGGTCCGTCATCGCCACTTTGTGGTTATATCTAATTTTATTGTTGAATTTTAGATGTTTGGGTGTGGTACATGGGCAAAACAGGGATATTGAAGACACTGCCTGGCCAAAAAAGTGACATTGGACCATATTTAACTATAATTATAGCTCCCATTTGCCATGGCAACCTTAATTTGCAGAAAAGAACAAATCTGAATTTGAGTGACTGCCAAAACTTTCCATTCCATTTATGTACTGAAAATGTTTTGGAGTGTAGATGAAGAAAGACAAGAAAACTCACACATTAGTGGTCCCTTGGTTATATCCCACTGGTAGGGAAATGTATGTTTTCTGCTGTGGTGGACTCATGGTCTTAGGCAGGGATGGAGATATACTTGAAGGTGCTGGAGATGGACTCACTTGCAGAGTAGAGACAGGGGAGGTGTAAGTTATTGCTGTTGACTTAGGAACGGGGTGAGGAGAAACTGGAGAGCCTCTCATGGATGGTGAGTGCTGCCTCGGTGCTGGAAAAATATTTATTGTCTGAGAAGTCCTGTCACCCAGCTGGGCACTGGAAACTCTGGAGAGGGCTGTCTCACTGTAGCACTTGGGGGGTGATACAGTTTGGGAAGAAGATTTTGAAGAGATCAGCCATGATGAGGTGGGGGGAGGTGAAGATGCTTTGGTGTTTCTGTTGGCCTGCATGCTATCTGGGGACTTCAGGTTTGATTGAGATTGGATGAAGTGGCTTGGCCTCTCATAATTGAAAGCACTGGGTGGATAGAGTGAGGGTAAGAAGGTAGGTAGATTGGCAACATTCATGCTGCCACTGGATACATCAACATTATTTATCTTGCAAGGAGGAGTGAATGGTTTGGCCACACTGTTTTTAATCTCAACTGATGAAGGGGAGCAGAGGGTAGTGACAGTTTCGGATGACACTTGACCCACTTGTTCTGTAGTACCTCTGCAGGGCATAGCTGTGCTTTCATCCTCTGACTCTGAGGGCCTAGAAAAAACAAAACCATTATATTCAAACTTATTAAAAATACTTTCATTTGATTCAGAATGACTGACTTTGAACTGACATTTACAAGTTTACAAACATATCATTAAAGATCAGTCAGCGATTGTACACGGTTTCAAGCCTATAACATTTTGGTAACACTTTATAATAACTACACACAATTCATCATTTATTAAGCCTTTGTTACTTATTAGTTAATGGTTTGTTCATCAGTAGTAATTTATAATTTATCATCAGTAAAGCATTTGTTCACACAGTTATAAATAGTTTGTTCATAGTAAATAAGCCTATATCTTAAATATGCTTATACATTATTGTTAATACTTAATAAATGATGCAATAATATGTTTTTGATTAAGTAATACTTGCACTACAGTACACATGCACTAATGATTAGTTAGGGTGAGAATACATATTAGATAAACCACTTCCTAATACTATAATTAATAATTAACTCAGGAGTTACAAGTGGTTAGTTAATGATATTTTGTGAGCTCATCTAAAGTGAGGATGTTTTATGCCTTGCAACACATTTACAAATGAGTTATAAAGTTTACACTTGCATTTATTCGTTTAGCCGACACTTTCACCCAAAGCGACTTACACATCTCAATGAAATTAAAGGGCAAGGCCACATTGGTGGACGCCGGTAACACCTCTGCCCAGTGGTATTACAACAGTCAATTCAAAAATATAATATAGATATGCGTGTTTACTATAAACAAACCATTTTTAACTGTGTGTAAACATGATGGCAGTAGCCTGAAAAGTTGGGGGTTCGATTCCCGGCTTTCACTGTTATGTCAATGGCCTTCAATTTAATTGACATGTGCACATCGCTTGTCTGCTAAATGAATGAATGTGAATGTAATCTTTACAACTCATTTGAAAATGTGTTGCAAGGCATAGAAAGTCCTCACTTTAGATAAGCTCACAAAATATCATTAACTAACCACTTGTAACCCCTGAGTTAATCATGAATTATAGTATTAGGAAGTGGTTTATAAAATATGTATCCTCACCCTAACTAATCATTAGTGCATGTGTATATTGCATAATTTATTAAGTATTAACAATAATTCATAAACATATTTTAGATATAGGCTTATTTACTATGAACAAACTATTTATAACTGTGTGTACAAATACTTTATTTATGAGAATTAACATAGGAACAATGCTTTACAAATGATGAACAAAGCATTTTGTAATAGTTTGCAACTGGTTGATAATAAGAAAATTATTTCATTATAAGTGGTTGTTTCATTACTTATTAAGTATAAATCATGTACTTACAAACATATTTTTTGGATAGGCTTATTTACTATGAACAAACCATTTATAATTGTGTGAACAAATGCTTTACTGATGATAAATTATGTATGGACAAGAAATTACTAATGATGAACAAACCATTAACTAATAAGTAACAAAGGCTTAATAAATGATGAATTGTGTGTAGTTATTATAAAGTGTTACCAACATTTTGTGTCACACTCAACAATCATCTCCTCATGACCGCAAGTTGCCCATTCCGTAAGCACACTTTAAAAAACCTGGTCTCTGTAGGCTGCCCAAGGTCCGAAAATGGGAAATAAACAAAGTAGGGGCAGCCCAAACCTAAACAAAACCATGCGTGGAGTTTCTCTGGGAAAACTGAAGGGAGGGGTGAGCTACCTCTCTGGTGGATTTCATTTAAAACATAATATACGTTGTTTTGGACAGAAGCATCTGCTAATGCATTTTAATATAAACATAAACAAACATGACTTCCTGCGCAATCACTGACTGCACCTTTAATATAGCAGCATCCTTCATAAACTGAGTGAAACTTTTAGTGCCTCACAGAGATAAATGTGTACAGAGGGCAGGGAAAGACAGCACACCTGCACAGTAAAGTTGCTTCAGAAACAGATAATATTTTATAGACTAGAATTGCATCTCTGAGGAACTACAAGAGTGGGCTTGATCAGGTGCAGTTCGCTAAAAGGATTGCAACATTACCTCGTTTTTGAAAATCGGGCGCACGGATCAAAAGTTATCTACCCTGGAAATCCAGAGTTCTCGCGAGAGCACAATGGAATTGTCTCTGCGAGACACTCTGGCAAAGAGCAATGATGCACGTTACTTTTACCCCAACATTCCGGGGAACCAGCTAAACTGATGAAGACAGCGCTACAACGTTGGAGGACAGTACACATTGGTCGTAGTGCCGCTATAGCTCCGCCTAGCTTCACTCACATCCATCTGGGACCTCTTCCATTGAGAGTGATTTCTGCAACCGACTTTATGGTTCAGCCAATCAGGACGCAGGACGGGAGTTTCATAGATGTGACATAGCGTAGAAGCGACTGTGACACTGTTATTAGCGTCACAGGTTGGCTTCGATGTGAGTGGTTGAAGTAGCACGTCAGTAGATGATGACGGACAAGTGGCTTATTCAATCATATGCAAGCATTTTTTGATTAGGCCCAGCCTTCTGAAGCAACACTTCAATGGATCGGTTCCAGATGGATGAGTGGAGCAAGGCGGAGCGAAATTCATCTGGCTAGGGTCAGGTTAATGGAACTCAGCTTAATCCAAGGATTTCAACGGTACCTCATTTTTGAAAATCGGACATACGGTCACGTCTTATGTCGACACTGTCAAGTGTAACGAAAAGTGAACCGTATTTAGTGATATAAGGTGACACTCTCACTTATGCAGACCGAAAGTGTCCCATTTAGCTCCCATAGTAACGAATTACGTTGCTCTATCTTGCTAGCAATCAAGGATCTTTGCTTTGGCAGTTAGAGCTGTGATCATAATGTGTGAGCATTCCGCCATTAATTTCAATGGGGCCACATGGAAAATATAAGCAGGATACACTGGTTCGGGCCTGAACTTTTAGAGTTGGAACCATGTCCATAGCTCAAATGCAATGGTAAAACTGAACCACTGAAGATGACGTGTGTAGAAACAACAAACAACGTTATTATGACCGCCGCGCAGCGAAGCGGCGGTCATATAGGTTTAGTCAGATTTTTATTTATTTATTTTTTATTTTTTCCTTTTTCGCATGTCCAAATTTCCGTCAAGGATTCCCGGGACACTGAAAGACCGGGGTAGACGAAACTTGGTGGGCATGTAACCCCATTTGGATAGCATGGAACCATCGTTTTTCGTTTTGATCTGTAGCCCCCCCGCTGGACTGCACCCCCCGAAAGGAGGGTAGGGCAGACACAGTTTTCTGTGAATATCTCGAGAACCATAAGGTTTAGGAGGACCATTTTTTTTTGTATGTTGATCTCAAGGGGCCATGTCAACCCATTCCATAACCACTCATTTCATGTATAGCGCCACCTAGTTAAACACAAAAAAGCAAAAAATTAGGTGTTTTCACCACAATATCTCTGGCTGACATGGTCAAAACTGCACGAAATTGAAAGTGTAGGATCATTATGACACCCTCCGAATGCATGCCAAGTTTTGTGAACTTTCGTTCATTGGGGGCCTTACAATAAAATAATTTATGTGTACATTTAGTGACCGTACACCAACAAGGATTCCCGGGACACTGAAAGACCGGGGTACACGAAACTTGGTGGGCATGTAACCCCACATGGATAGCATGGAACCATCGTTTTTCGTTTTGATCTGTAGCCCCCCCGCTGTACTGGACCCCCCGAAAGGAGGGTAGGGCAGACACAGTTTTCTGTGAATATCTTGAGAACCGTAGGGCCTAGGATGACCAATTTTTTCCGTATGTTTGCCTCCAGGGGTCATGTTAACCCATTCCATGTGCACACATGTGCATAAACAGATACACACGCACACACATACATTTACAGTAATCATACGTATGACACATCCTCACAGTAGACATATGTACGCATGCATGCACAAACACACAAGCACGCACATACACACACACACAACCACACACATAAACATAAACTTGTACACGCACACATGCACACAATTCAAGAATTTCTTAGAATTATGAACAGGCAAGATGGGGGTGGGGTTGTATAAAATTAATTTTACATGTGAAATCTATGAACTAATCATGTTTTGGTACTTGTTGTCTAGCAGATACCAGTGAGAATTGAGTGTGGATAATGCAATTTAGTGAGACAGTTAGAATCATATAGGCCTTTCAGCGTGATTTCTTTTTGTGGAAAAATCTAGTTTCTAGTTTAAAAAAACGAACGAAGCGGATGCTTGCTGTCCATGAAAACAGCATAGAGACTGGCTAGTCTAATGCAAAAATGGAAATAACAGGTCTTTGAATTGACACACACGAAATTAGACTGTTGTAGGCCTATAGTCTAAGTTAAAAGTTGAGTGGGCATAAATCACGACTTGTAACAGAGGTAAATATCGTAGCAAATAGCCTATGGTGATGACACAGCTTTTACTGGGCTCACGCATTGGGCGCCCTGTTTATGCCTATCGATATCTTCATATAGCCACAAAATATCAGAAAATGGTTTTGCATTAGGCTTATAGCCTAGCAGATAATAAGACTACCAAATTAATTAAACAAGAAAACTGCATGTGTCTTTCTTTCCTCCGATTGGAATTAATGCAATTACTGTGCAAAGTGGAAAGGGAAAAAAGTGTGAGATTTCACATTTGTTTATGTTGTAAGAATATGAAATTAATAAATATCAGAACAAGGCTTTTGCGAATTAGCCGAAAGATGAACGATAATGCACCATACTGTAGCCTAGTAGGCTAAAGTTTGCGAGATGGAAAGAGGAAAATAGAGTTTAAATTATAGCCTAATCTAATGCACTGTTGTGCGTTTTAAATCCGAAATGAGAAGGAATGTGAGGAGACTGCTATTAAAGGATAGCCTAGAAATCTAGACGCACCCTAGCGGCGGCAAATTCATTTGCTCAGCCTGTACATCTAGTATCGAACCATAGGGATTTCTATTGGCTTAGCACCGTGGATGTTCTCCAATCACAGCGCTCTATTTTGTTAGAGAGTCTTAAGGCGGGCTTAACAGGATAACGACAGTCCTGCGAC
Source organism: Alosa alosa (assembly GCF_017589495.1). Lineage (NCBI taxonomy): Eukaryota > Metazoa > Chordata > Actinopteri > Clupeiformes > Clupeidae > Alosa > Alosa alosa. The sequence continues at coordinate 103,806 of NC_063209.1, forward strand.
TGTGAACAACAAGGAAGGTGGCTATGGCGAACGAAGAGCGGTTGTTTTGAATCGGGCGTTGGCGTCAACTTTGGAGGAGTTGGACTTGTGCTTTTCTTTGAAAGTTGAGCAACACAATGCACTTAAGTCATTACTTTCGAAGAAGGATGTATTTGCCGCTTTGCCGACCCGGATAATGGATATGGTCGTGAAGCGCTGGCCTATTGCATGCCTAGGCAGTTTGAAAGACAATTCTCTGCCCGCCCCTTGGATTAAGCGAGGTGAATGGTTCGATGCCAGACTATACATCTCAATGATATAGGATGGCCCCGCCAGGCTAATTAAAGGAACCATATGTAATATTGTGGCCAAAACTGGTACTGCAACCACTTTCAAATTACTGTAGAGCGGTGTATCCCCTCCCCCTCCCCCCTGACTCGAGGTTGCCAACCCGGATGCCAAAACACTACTGACTTTGTGATTAGTAGATAGGTAGAGGGTGGCGCATCAGGCCAAAACACAACATGACATGACAAAACACAACATCAACATCAGTTGAGGGCTGCAACTTCACTTTTTAAATGGCAATATCCTGGCCGGACTACTGTTGTCAGTGATATAAGTATTTGAAATGAACATGATTGCTTAATGTCTGGTGACATATCAGGGCCATTTTATGATTAATTGAAATACATTTCTTATGGTTCCTTTAACTTTAAAGAATATAAGCCTATCTACAATTGAAACTACCGGTAGGCTATCTGCAGCCTACGCAAATGTAATAGCCGTATGTCCTGGTCTATGGATGTCTGCTTAGTAGTTGACAGCACATTTTTTTTTTTTATTATACTTTTTAGATTTTAACGGGCTGAAGAGCTGTTGTCCGTTATTGTTCGTGCAAATATAGGCTGATTCATGTCTCCTTGCATTTTGCAACTGTGGGTCCATGGTAAGCACCCGACAGAAATATTGTTTCATTTTGCGAGTCTACACTCTGGTGTCCCCTCTGCAACATGTTCGCCCCCCAGTGCGGCCCTGTTTACTGGCAATGCTACAGCGGACTTAAGCTACCACCTCGTAGCGAAAAGTTGTAATACATTTCACGCAGCTGTGTGAATCACGGAAAGCGCGAATGAAGTGACCTCTTAAAAATGGGACCCACTGTGTATTGTCCATATTTAATGCTGGTCTCTAGACTTTATCCATGCACTGTTGAAATTAATGTTACCATATTACTTCAAACCTAACCTTGCACTGCTATAATTCTTATATTACTATGTTTACATTTGTCTCTTATATTGTCCATATTTAATGCTGGTCTCTAGACTTTCCTGCATTGTTGCACTACCTCCATGACACACACTTCATGGAGCACATTACCACTGCATCACAGGGTTAGTCCCTGCCCTGTCACTGCAAGCGACTCATGCTCATACATCCCTTAGTGCATTCATGTGGATCTTTGATAAGGCGAGACACGGCAGGTGAAAACATTGTTTTTGCACTGGGCCCAGTTCCCCAAAAGCATCTTAAGCCAAAGAGCGTCGTAAAGTCCCTCTTATGAACGTCTTAAGATTTGCCGACTGTTTCCCGAAACCATCGTAGCTTAAGAGCGTCGTGAAAACACTCGTAGATCTACAAGTGCTCCAGAGTTCTCGTTACCGGCTAACAGCGTCTTAACAGTACTTCTCACCAGGGCTCCGAACCGGTTCAAGGAACGAAAACCGAAAACAAACGGAATTTTACGGAATTTTACGAGGAGCGGAAACGGAAAAGAAAACAAAATGGTCTTCAACAGTTCCGGAACAGAAACGTTATTCTGAAATCCACAAAACCGGTTAATAACGTTTTTTTTTTCGTTCTCTATATATTTTATAAAATTTCACAAAAGCATATCCTATGTCAGGGAGAATATTTCCGGTTGTGCGAAAAACAAGCCCGCCTATGCGTAAAAAATAGCCTATTTTGCCTGTCCACGCCTTGTCGTTTTAAAGTCGGAATTTGAAATGTTTTGAAATGTTCAATTATAGCCTATTCTATGTAGAAGAGTTAAACGGGAAATTTGAGATAGGCCTTGTCAGCAACAGACAGGTTCGTTTATAAACAGGGTTGGAATTATAGCGCAAGCCTTTGAAGATCTCCATATGGATAAAACTTAGGCTACAACCAGGTAAGGAGTTTAGCACGTATCCAGAAATATTTTTGATAAGAAATTATTTATGGGCATAGGTTAGGCCTACAGTAAGTCTGTAGGCTATGGGATGGATAGCCCATCTGAATGTTTTTGGATGCCGCCTGTGATTTATTATTTTTGGGCATAGCTACGGTATAGGCTAAATCAAGGGGAAATAATAAGTACGTCTATTCTAAGGTAAAGTCCACAAAAATAGACTTGATAGGCCCGCCAAACACTGCCGGAACTTTAAGAACGAACGATATTTTGCGTTCCGAACCAGTTCAGGACCGATATGTTGGTGGCGGAACGCATGCAAGAATGAAAACGTTAAACATAGACCTACCTGAACCGTTCGGAATGGAACGTTTGAAAAATAATTTTGTTTTCAAGCCCTGCTTCTCACTGAGGTCACCAACAGGACATACAGAGGAATTACAACTTAGAATACATAATCCAACTTACGTTCCCATTCTTTATTGTGTTTACCTGTGATTAATCAGATTTTAGCGTGCAAAATAGCATAGCCTACATTTAATGGTCATAATAATGTGATGAAAAGCGGACAAAAATGCAATCAAGTTATGAAACGAGACGTTGCCAGAATAGTTTGCCATTATCTTTGCTAAGTGAAGGCTATATTTTATTAGGCCTATGAGGTAAAAGCAGAGAAAGGAACATGTGGTTTAGTCTGTAGCCTACTGCATCAAAATCTAAACCTAGCCTACACATTTCCTCACTTTCTTAATCGACTTCTTTCTTATCTTCAAACGTGTTCTTAAGTGACACCGCAAAAACTTATTGCATGGTGCAACAATCTAATCTTAAATAATTACAATTATTTATGTCTGTGTGTGGTATATAACCTACTTGGGATGCTTACATGCAGATATCAAAGTGTTTCTATTTTCGTATTGATGTGAATTAATGTGTAGATCCGAAGTTTAAACGGTAGGCCTATAGCTGTGACGTGCAGTCACCTGACATCACCATCAAATTAGAGGATATTTCAGAACTATTAACGTGGACAGCTCCCCTTAAGAGCATCTTAAGAGCAGTGCACGTGCGTTCACGCTACGAGCATGTTCGGGAAACAGTCGGAAAAACCAAACGAACGATCGTAATATGAATCGTAGAAAACCCTCGTAAGAGTGTGTCTCTGGCGTTATCGGGAAACTGGGCCCTGGTCAATTTCGAGATTTTGGGCTAATTTGCTACCTTAGCATGTATTCTTTCACACTACAACAACAACAAAGTCCGATTTACACATTTAGATGTTTATTTCATTACATTTGGTCTACTCGCGCCTGTATATTTCTCCTAAATTCACCAGAAGTTAGCCTAACGTTTCACGCTCTACGGCGACCGTGATATGAAACACATCATGTGTAATACCGTTGGAAAGCTGTTTTTCCTGAATGACGTTCTGCAATCCAAATATAGACACTTCCTTTGTATCCACAACCAATCGCGAAAGTTAAAGGCGAGTCTAGGCTGAGAACGGAATTTCATTAACTGTGTTCCAAGGCTGTTTTCTCAAATTGAGTTTTTCTCATTTTCCAGTAGAAACATCTCAGCCTATGTAGCACCTATGTACACCTTAGGGACTTCAACTACAGAGAAGTGGACTTGTTACTTGACATTTTGTGTGGTCAACACGTTCCTGGTGCCATGAAGAAAGCTGCAGTCTCACACCTAAATTGTCTTGGATTTATTTTGACCACAGTTACATCCCTACTTATTACGGCATCAAAACAGCAAATTCGAACTGGACCCGTCCTAAATGCAATTAAACCATATGCTTCAGACCATGTGTTTCAAACCGTCAAAATAAGGCCCAAGGCGTGTATGTTCCAGAATGTGTCTTACAGTTTCCTAGACCTAACACTTGGCAAATTTTAATTTGCCTTGCAGATCCATCTGGCAAAGAGGAGGGCTTAAAGGAGAAGTTCGATGTGAACTTTAAAGTGTGTTGAAACATGATACCGAGTGTGAACTTCTGTCTCATATCTCATCTCGGCTTGTCCCCTGCACTCCGAAATCTGGCGCTAGTTGGCCGATGCTACCAACAGGTTTTCATTGATTAGCTAGGTTAGCTAAGTAACATGGTTAACATAGTTAGCATGTTAGCATGCTAGTTAGAATAGTTAGCATACCTACTAAAAATGATTAGCTAAGTTAGCTAAGTCACATGGTAAGCATACTTAACATGTTTACATGCTAGTTAGCATAGTTAGCATACCTAATAAAAATGATTAGCTAGGTTAGCTAAGTCACATGGTTAACATAGTGCTAGTTAGCATTACTACTAAAAATGAAAACATTAGCTAAGTTAACTAAGTTAAGTAACTTGGTTAACATTATTATCTTTGATAACATAGTTAGCATAACTGCTAGCAAACATTAGAGCCATTCCAACTGTCAGTTATCACAATTATCTACCTAAATAATTTAACCATTTAAATTATCCACCTATTTAACCGCTCAATCATTCCAACTATATTAAACCTTATCTACCAAGCAAATCATTTAACTATATAAACTATCCACCTATTTAACTGTTCAGTCATTCCAACTATATTAAACCTCATCTACCTAGCAACCAATATAGTTTGTTTTTACTCTGTATGATATTTTACATCATATTTGTCATGAGCTCTCTCTCTGCCTGGTAACACGCGCTGATTAAAGTCTGATGACCTCCACCTGTTCCTGCTCTGCTCTGCCTCACCCTCGTTTACCTACCAGCTGCACTGCATTCACCACTCATCATGCCCGGTATATAAAGCCTTGCTTTTCAGTCCACACTTGTCAGATCGCCTGCAAACCCGCACCAGTTACCTGCCTGTCTTGGAAAACGACTCTTACTCTTTGCCTGTGAACCCAGACCCGGCCGACTACTTCTTTGATCTCCAGCCCCGGTAATCTTGACCTGCCTTCCGTCTCTCTTCTCTACATCACAGCCTAGCCCTTGACTGTACTGCTGCTTTGTTTCAATTGCTGTTGTGTGTGTGTTTCCCCCAGGACTTCCCGGATCATCCAGCTCCTGCCATTGCTGCTCGGCTATTGGGGGAACACACACACGCAGACTCTTGGAACTCCCGGAACCCTGAAACCCTGTAACCCCAACCCTTAAATAAACATTCTAACGTGACGCTTTTGTGGTCCTCGTCCCTGTTTGGTGTCTGACAGTGCGATCTGACCAAACATGGACCCAGCGCCGACGGTCGAACCAGCATGGAAACCGGAAGAACCAGAACCACCCACCGCCATGCAACGCCCTGGAAGAGACTGGAGAGAGAGGCAAACCGCAACACTGCTGACACTGCCTCCCTACTTCTGAGCCGCCTACCAACAACTTGCAATGATCATTCAACTTCTCACGGCCCAGCACCCGGAGTCTCCTCTGCCCAGTCCACTGCTGCCGTGGCTGCCGGAGCCCCAGAACCCAGGATCGGCAACCCAGAGCGTTCAGCG